>NC_069506.1:297957123-298129623 GCF_027579735.1 Bombina bombina | reverse complement strand
GGATTATTGGCTCGTGTACACTGAAACAGCTTTCAATTTGTTTTCAGATTAAATAAAGCTACTCTAAAGGATTTACTTTCTCTTTTTCAACCTACCTTAACTAACGGTGAACACTGAACAGAAGAACTGGCAATGGCAAATTAAATTTCTAGCCAGGACAGCACGGCTCCTGCATAGCCGCTCCACCCCCTCCTCCTTTCACTACAGAAGCCTGCTGCGTGTACTGAACAGTTGCAGCCTGGCTGTGCGCGCGCGCGGGAAACATTCTTAGGCAGTGCCTTTTTAAAAACTGACAGTCAGTCATAGGTAGCATGGCTGCACGGCACCCCATTTTCCCAAGTCACTCAAAGGAAATTCAAGGACAGGTTGACTTGTCTGGGGGCGGCGGCCGCGGACCGCAAGTGTAAAAAAATAAATAAAAAAAAAGTTGCTGCTGAAAGTTTAACTTGACACCGGCAGTTTGCGCCCCCAGTCTAATGCGCCCTAAGGCGATTGCCTTACTTGCCTGTAGGCAAGCGCCGGCCCTGGACTCAAGGCATGTATACAAACAATATATAAAAACTTTACTTAAAAAGTGCCCAATCCATAGCTGAGAGTGTCTTATATAATAAAAGTATATACTTACTGTGTAAGACACCCATCCACATACAGCAGACAGCCAAACCAGTACTGAAACATATCAGCAGAGGTAATGGTAGAGGAGTATAATGTTGATCTGTAAAGGGAGACAGCAAATGAATCCCGGTGACCGAATTTACAGAGAGCCTTAGAATAGATTTCCCATAGGCAAAAACATGGTGGTATCAGGCAATACTCCATTCACATCCCTCAGACAAACACTGTACTTAAAGAGGAACTGGACTTCAATATGCTTAGAAGCTCCTTTCACAGAAGAAATCAAGCACATCATGCTTCACCACCTTCAAAGGAGGCAAAGTTTGTAAAACTGAGGTATTAGTGAGGTGGGAGGTGTATTTATAGGCATTTGAGGTTTGGGAAACTTTGCCCCCTTCTGGTAGGAATGTATATCCCCATATGTCACTAGCTCATGGACTCTTGCCACTTACATAAAAGAAAGAGGTAATTTGGCACTGTACGATCCTCAGCCAATCACAAAGTACTTGCTTTTTAGCCCTAGTTCGCCAAGAATTAATCTTATATGGGCGTTTTTGTCAATGCTAACGTAGGTCATATGGGCAGTGCAGTTAAAATGTTTTTGTTAGTGATGTTTCATATAGGGCCGTTCTTCAGTAAGGTGATTGACTAATACTTGCACCTTTATAGTTGTCTTTATATTTAATGTATTTTAAATGTAAATAGCCTTTATATTTTAAACAAATTTATTTAAAAAAAAACTTTGTTTGCAGATTCACTGCATTGCTAGTATCTTGATGATCGACGTCTTTCTGTTTCCTGTGTCTAACACTCTTTGTTCATACCCCTTTGTCCAGCCCACACTCCTACCTAGTTTATCACAATAACGCCCTGTATGGAACTACATGAGCGTTACTGTGACATTGCAGAGGCATACGGATTATTGTGCGCATGTGCTGGTGGCCATGATGGAGAATATTGATATTTGCTTCTGGGGGGCTTGGGCTAGGTTCTTACAATCAAAGGTAAAATACTTAAAAATTATAGATATTTGCTAATAACATTATATTGCAATATAACTTTGAATGCTGAGTTCTATGCAATGCAAGACAAAACCTAACCAAATACAGGGCAACTTATTTTTGACGAAGTACAATAATGCAGCTAGTAATATAAGACGAGCCATAAACAAACATTGGCACATTCTTTTACAAGACCATATTTTAAAAAGAACTCTTCATGATAGACCCAGGGTAGTCTTTCGAAAAAATTGAAATTTGAAGGATATTCTTGCTCCCTGTTATCTAGAAGTCAAACCCATTGGGGCAAATTGGTTTAAAAAGTCTACCACAGGTTTTTTCAGGTGCAATAGGAAGGGTTGTAATACCTGTCCCTTAATCTCGATGGATAATAAAAATATAACCTCCATGGTTAATGGTTTTAAGAAAATTATTAATTACAATTTGAATTGCCACTCGAAATATGTGGTCTATGAATTAGAGCAGGGTTCTTCAAAAATTTTCCCCCAAGACCCAGTGCCATGATACCACATACCTTTGGGACCCAATTTTTATACAAGGTCTGAAAATTTCTTAAGAAATAAACAACATGATAGCTGCAATTTTTGGCAAAGAGACTAAAATATGTGCATGCTTTATTCCTGATTGTAGTCAAATTTGAAAGCGTTGTAAAACGTAATAACACACACACTCTCATACAACACACAACACACACTCTCATACAACACACACCACGCACTCTCATACAACACACACCCCACACACTCTCATACACAACACACGCACAGCACACACACAATCTCATAGAATACACCACACACACTCCTACAACACACATGTTGGAACATGTTAAAAACATAGAAAAAGGAGATATATCCCATGGAGTAACAGACCACTTTAGGGAATTTCACAATAATGATTCCTCTTGTCTCAAGTTTAAGGCAATTGAACAGGTCGTTTTAAACGAAAGAAGAGGAAACAGACTACTTAAGCTTAGACAGCCTAAGACATATTGGATCCAAGCTTTACAAACTATGAAACCCCTGGGGATGAACAGGGAACTTGATATTCAGGCCTTTCTCCTTTAAGCATAATTCATATGGAATTTATATAGATTAAAATATTATTTTCCTCTAGTCATTAATTTCTTCTCCTCCTTTATTCATACCCTGTAAAGGATCTAATAGACATAAATTTAAAGTGTTCATCTAGTCATTTCCCTTTTTATATATATTTTACTAATAACTTAATAGATATGAATTTCAAGTGTTTATATAGTTGGTCTTCTTATTTATTAGCATGTTTTAAATCTATTTATTTATTTTTTGTTCATGAAAGTATTGTTGTAGTTATAATATGCTACATATGAATTGCTGTTTAGGATAAGTTTTCATATCTTTTTGTTATATTACTTTGAATAATTGATTACGATCGCTTTAATTATACATCAGGATTTTATATGTTCAATGACTTAGTATCCCCTGTTCAATAGTGGATCACTTTGTAACTGATATTTTTATGTAAATAATGCAAATAATGTTAAATTCTTTTTTTGTATTAGTTGCCTTCACCGTGGCTTTAAGGTGTTCTGTAGCCATGTTCTTTCTTTTGCGTGCTTATTCATAAATAGACCGACTGGCTTGGTGGTCAGATATGAAGCCTCTGATGAAGTGGTTACATCCATGAAACGCGTTAGGCCACGCCCACCTTTACGCCAAGGTGCAGGATGCCGAAAATCCGAACTTGCTACTCATGAGCGGTTCAAAGTTTTTACATTGTTGCCACACTGCTTGTGGTATTTATTGTATCTGGATTGGGACTCTCTTGGTCAAAATTCAATAGACCACACAGCAAACTATCTTGAATCTATAGAGCTGAAGACAGACGCATACAGTCTTTTTACATGGACAAGTGTGACTCTATTTTTCTTACCTACACCTACTGTGGGGGGATTATGTGTTTCTTTTATTATTTTTTTATTAAACATGATAACACTATGAGGAGATTTTTTGTACGCTTTTTCCTACAGATTTAATTAATATATATATATATATATATATATATATATATATATATATAGTTTACAGTGTGTAGCAAAATAACACAGGATGTGCAAAGTTTCTTATCTTTGTATTCCATAGTTATGGTGCACATAACACTCAGTGTATTGTATTGAATATAATCTACAAGAACAAGTATATTTTAACATACACCGACAGCAATCAGTGCCCATCGGCTTGTTCTGAGTTTGTTTGTTCTGCAGTAATTAGAGAAATCTACTAAAGAAAATCAACCATGTTTCTTTCATGATTCAGATAGAACATACAATTTTACACAACTTTCTTTCCAATTTACCTATATTATCTAATGTACTTTGTTCTTTTGGTATCTTTTGTTAATGGAGCAGCCATGCACTTCTCAGAGAACTCGGGTTCAGCCTGTTATCTTATTGCATTACTTATCTCTTATTACATTACATATCTCTTATTAAATCACATATATCTTATTAAATTACATATCTTTTTACATTAGATATATCTGATTGCATTACATATATCTTATTACATAACATATCTTATTACATTATATATCTTATTGCATTACATATCTTATTGCATTACATATATCTTATTGCATTACATATATCTTATTGTATTACATATATCTTATCACATTACTTATATCTTATTGCATTTCATATCTTATTGCATTACATGTATCTTATTACATTACATATCTTTTTGTATTACATATCTCTTATTGCATTACACATCTTATTGCAATACATATCTCTTATTGCAATACATATCTCTTATTACACATCTTATTACATTACATATCTTATTGTATTACATATATCATTGCATTACATATATCTGATTGCATTACATATATTATTGCATCACATATCTTATTGCATTAAGCTGCTGGTTCATGGCTTACTTTATTGCATCTAGGCCTCTGTGTGTTGGACATGCAAAGTCTGTTACATTGAGGAGAGAAGTAAGAAATGGTTCCTTAATGTTAAGGTGCTTTGTGTTCCAGATCCATTAACCCCTTTATATTGTCCCTTATCTTCTGACAGATTGCATCAGTAATTCGGAAACTCTTCCTCTAAACGTGTGGTCATCAGCTGAGGCTATGGAGAAATCTGATGAGCGGACTGAGGTTGTCCTGTTATCCACTGGTTCCTTCAACCCAATCACCATGATGCATCTACGAATGTTTGAGCTAGCAAGAGATTACCTGCATGACACAGGTACATGGCTTTGAGCTAGCAAGAGATTACCTGCATGACACAGGTACATGGCTTTGAGCTAGCAAGAGATCACCTGCATGACACAGGTACATGGCTTTGAGCTAGCAAGAGATTACCTGCATGACACAGGTACATGGCTTTGAGCTAGCAAGAGATTACCTGCATGACACAGGTACATGGCTTTGAGCTAGCAAGAGATCACCTGCATGACACAGGTACATGGCTTTGAGCTAGCAAGAGATCACCTGCATGGCACAGGTACATGGCTTTGAACTAGCAAGAGATCACCTGCATGACACAGGTACATGGCTTCCAACTAGCAAGAGATCACCTGCATGACACAGGTACATGGCTTTTGAGCCAGCAAGAGATCACCTGCATGACACAAGTACATGGGTTTTGAGCTAGCAAGAGATCACCGCATTACACAGGTACACAGGTTTGAGCTAGCAAGAGATCACCTGCATGACACATATATATGGGTTTGAGCTAGCAAGAGATCACCTGCATGACACATATATATGGGTTTGAGCTAGCAAGAGATCACCTGCATGACACATATAAATGGGTTTAAGCTAGAAAGAGATCACCTGCATGACACATATATATGGGTTTGAGCTAGCAAGAAATCACCTGCATGACACATATACAGTTAGGTCCGTAAATAATTGGACACTGACACAATTTTCATAATTCTGGCTCTGTACGCCACCACAATGGATTTGAAATTCAACAACCGAGATGCAATTGAAGTGCAGACTTTCATCTTTAATTTAAGGGGTTAAACAAAAATAATGTATGAAACATTTAGGAATAGAAACCATTTTCATGCGCAGTCCTCTTATTTCAGGGACTCAAATGTAATTGGACAAATGAACACAATCATAAATTAAATGTTCATTTTTAATACTTTGTCGAGAATCCTTTGCAGGCAATGACTGCTTGAAGTCTGGAACGCATGAACATCACCAAACGCTGGGTTTCCTCCTATGTGATGCTTTGCCAGGCCTTTACTGCAGCTGCCTTCAGTTGTTTGTTCGCGGGTCTTTCTGCCTTAAGTTTTGCCTTCAACAAGTTAAATGCATGTTTGATCGGGTTGAGATCAGGTGATTGACTCGGCCATTGCAGAATATTCCACTTTTTTGCCTTAAAAAACTCCTGGGTTGCTTTCACAGTATGTTTTGGGTCATTGTCCATCTGTAAAATCAACTTTGCTGAATTTAGCTGAATCTGAGCAGACAATATATCCCTACAAACTTCAGAAACAGTCCGGGTGCTTATGTCTTCTGTCACATCATCAATGAACACTAGTGACCCAGTGCCGTTGGAAGCCATGCATGCCCATGCCATCACACTGCCTCCATCCTGTTTTACAGATGATGTGGTATGCTTCGGATCATGAGCAGTTACAAGCCCTTCTCCATACTTTTTTCTTTCTACCATTCTGGTACAGGTTGATGTTAGTTTCATCTGTCAAAATAATGCTGTTCCAGAACTGGGCTGGCTTTTTTAGATATTTTTTGGCAAAGTCTAATCTGGCCTTTCTAAGATTGAGACTTATGAATGGTTTGCACCTTCTGGTGAACCCTCTGTATTTGCTCTTGTGAAGTCTTTTCTTTATGGTAGACTTGGATAATGATAAGCCTACTTTCTGGAGAGTGTTCTTCACTTGGCTGGATATTGTGAAAGGTTTTTTTCTTTACCATGGAAAGGATCCTACGATCATCCACCACTGTTGTCTTCCGTGGACACCCAGGTCTTTTTGTGTTGCAGAGCTCACCAGTGCGTTCTTTTTTTTTTCTCAGAATGTACCAAACTGTTGATTTGACCACTCCTAATGTTCCTGCTATCTCTCTGATGGATTTCTTTTTTTTCCAGCCTAAGGATGGACTGTTTCACTTTCATTGAGAGCTCCTTTGAACGTATAGTGTGGGTTCACAGCAACAGCTTCCAAATGTGAATGTCACACCTGGAATCAACTCCAGACCTTTTACCTGCTAAATTAATGATGAAATAACAAAGAAATAGCCCACACCTGTTCATAAAACAGCTTTTGAGTCAATTGTCTAATTACTTTTGTTCCCTTGAAAAAGAGGGGGCTACATATTAGAGAGCTAACTTGGATGTAAATACCCTCAAATTCAAGCTGAGAGACTGCGCTTTCAGCCCATATTCATTATTTAACTGTAACTTGAATTTATTTTGGTAAACGGCCAAAATAACTAAACTTCTGTCAGTGTCCACTTATTACGGACCTAACTGTACATGATTTGAGCTAGCAAGAGATCACCAGCATGACATAGGTACATGGATTTGAGCCTTGAAATTTGAAGGATCTGGAGAGATTCTGTATGAAGGAATGATTTCAGATCCCTTGCCATGTATTCTCCAACCTCATCGGGCACTATAGGGGAAGACTCAATACTTGGCAAAGGGAGGTAGCACAAAGTATTGACTACATAATTGTGGCACACATATTTAACAAAGATTTTTTTTAATTTTATTAAAAAAAAACTCTGTTGTGTTTGTAAATGTTTGATATCCATGAGAGCAGAATATTTGTGTACTTTTTGAACAAAAGATCAAAAGGTTAAACAATGAAGACAATGTTTCAAAGCCTTCTTTCTGCCAATATTAGTGGAGGGCACTGTATATATGTGTGTATGTGTGTGTGTGTATATATATATATATATATATATATATATATGTATAATACTCACACACACACTCATGAATACATATAATATATTACATATATATGTAATATATATGTATATATTACATATAATATTTATATATTTTTATATTTCATAAATAACAGAAAAGGTTATAATATCACAATATCCTGGTTTGTTCTCTGTTAGTCCATTGGTCTGAGGATGGTAGCCAGACGACAAGGAAACAGTGGTTCCAATCAACTTACAAAAGGCTCTCCAGAAGGCAGAGATGAACTGTGGACCTCTGTCGGAAACAATATTCACAGGAATGCCATGAAGTCGTACCACATGCAAGAGAAAAAGGGACGATAATTCTTGCGCAGATGGCAGATTGGTTAGGGGTACAAAGTGAGCAAGTCTGGAAAAGCGGTCTACCACAACCCAGATAACTGTATGGTGGTTGGAAGAAAGATGGTCCACAATGAAGTCCATTGTTATGTGTGTCCATGGTTGTTAAGGAATGGACAATGGTTGGAGCAAGCCAGGAGGCAAAGATCAAGGAGTCTTGTTGGCAGCACAAATTGTGCAGGCTCTCACATAATCCTGAGCGTCAGACTTCATAGTAGGCCACCAAACATGTTGGGAAAGACGCTTAAAAGTCCTAGTTGAACCAGGATGTCCTGAGAGTTTGCTATCATGAGCCCAGGCTAGCACAGGGATACGCAGGTTCAGGGGTACAACGAGGATATCGGAGGTCATGGGGGCACCAGGAGGTTTACTAGACTGAGAATGTTGCAATCTTTGCAGAAGGGTGGTATTGAGTTGAGCAACCACACAGGAGGGGGGTATGATGTGTTCAATAGGAGCTTCTGAGGAATCACTTGAGTGAGGTAACTGAAGGGAAAGGGCGTCTGCCTTCTTGTTCTTGGTCCCAGGAAGATAAGAGACCACAAAGTTAAAATGGGAAAAGAACAAGGCCCACTTGGCCTGTTGAGGATTGAGTCGATGAGCAGTTTTTAGGTAAGTCAGATTCTTGTGATCGGTTAGAATCTGAATAGGATTGGCGGTGCCCTCTAACCAATGACGCCATTCAGTCAAGGGCATCTTAAAGGCTAAGAGTTCACAATTATCCACATCGTAGTTCCTCTCAGCAGGAGTAAAGCGTTTAGAGAAAAAGCCTACAGGGTGTGACTTGGAAGTTTTGGGTAAGAACTGCTCCAGCCCCTATCTCGGAGGCATCTACCTCTAAAGTGAACTGTAGGTCAGGATCAGGATGGCGGAGCACAGGAGCTGAACAAAAAGCCTTTTTCAGATGAGAAGGCATTTATGACCTCAGGAAGCTAATGTTTACAGTTTTTGTTCTGTTTTGTCAGTGCGAGGAGAGACTGTTTGAGAAAAGTTCTTTATAAACTTGCGGTAATAATTGGAGAATTCCAAGAACCTCTGCAATTCCTTTAAAGAGGTAGGTTGAGGCCATTCAAGAACTGCGGTGAGTTTAGCGGGATCCATGGCAAAACCCTCCTTCGAGATGACATAACCAAGAAATTGGATCTGAACCTGATCAAACTCTCACATTTTTCTAGCTTGGCTACCAAAGAATTGTCTCTGAGACGAAGAAGCACCTGTCTCACGTGTCTATGATGCTCCTCTTAAGTGAAAGAGAAAACAAGGATACCTTCCAGATAAACAATGACAGTGCGGTTGAGGAGGTTATGGAAGACATTGTTGACAAATGCCTGGAATACTGCAGGGGCGTTACACAGCCCAAAGGGCATTACGAGGTATTCGTAATGCCCTGATCTTGTGTTAAAGGCGGTCTTCCATTTGTGGCCTGGATAGATGCGAATCAGATTGTATGCCCCACCAAAGTCCAATTTGGTGATCAATGGTATGGGATAGCGATTCTTGATGGTTATGATGTTCAAGGCCCTGTAGTCAATGCAGGGTCTGAGCCCACCATCCTTCTTACTGACAAAAAAAGAAGCCCCAGCAGGAGAGGAGGAAGGGCGAATGAAACCTTTAGCTAGGTTCTCTTGGATGTACTCCTCCATGGATTTGGTTTCAGCCTTGGAGAGTGGATAAGTCCTTACTTTAGGAAGTGGGGCTCCAGGAAAGAGATCGATCTTGCAATCATAAGGACGGTGGGGTGGCAGCACGTCGGCTGCTTTTTTCTCAAACACATCCCGAAGTTTGTGTATACTGAAGGAAGGTTTGAAGGAGTCTGTATACTGGCTATGGGAAAACGGGGCAGAGGAATGACTTTAGCAAGGCAGGAGTGGAAACAGGAGGTACCCCAGGAGGCCAGTTGTCCCTCAGCCCAGTTGAACTGTGGATTGTGTACCCGAAGCCAAGGAAGACCAAGGATGACAGGCTGTGCTGGGGAATGAATTACCTCAAACTGCAGCTGTTCAGTGTGGAGGACTCCCACAGTCAGGGTCAGGGGTGCTGACTCAAAATGGATCACGCCCGAACCAAGGGGGGTGCCATCCAGGGTAGTTATTTTAAGACAGCGTCTTTTCTGCAGAAGAGGCAAACCAGTTTGAATCATAAAACGGTAATCCAGGAAGTCTCCAGCTGCCCCTGAATCAATAAAGGCTTGAGTATGGACAGTATTCTGAAGGAAGATAAGGGTAACAGGTTAGAGGATCAGAGAGAAGTGAGGGGATTTAGTTGAGATCATGCTTAGGTGTACCCCTGTGTTATCCCCTAAGCATTGGCTTTTCCCGGCCGAATGTCACAGTCCTTTAGTTGGTGGGTGTTAGATCCACAATAAAAACATAGTCTCAGTCTCCTTCTTCTCTGCGGTGATCCAGGAAACGGTGATCCAGGAAGTCTCCAGCTGCCCCTGAATCAATAAAGGCTTGAGTATGGACAGTATTCTGAAGGAAGATAAGGGTAACAGGTTAGAGGATCCGAGAGAAGTGAGGGGATTTAGTTGAGATCATGCTTAGATGTACCCCTGTGTTATCCCCTAAGCATTGGCTTTTCCCGGCCGAATGTCACAGTCCTTTAGTTGGTGGGTGTTAGATCCACAATAAAAACATAGTCTCAGTCTCCTTCTTCTCTGACTTTCAGACTCTGAAGGTTTGAAGGAGGAGAGATCCATGGGTTCCTCTACTGAAGTAACTGGAGCTGCTGAAGGGGTAGCGGATATGCCGAAACTGGGCGAATAGGAGGATGGGAGGGAAGGACCCTCCTTGTTCTGTCTCTTTCGGCTTGTCTTTCCTGAAAGCGAGAATCCAGATTGATACAAAGCACTATAAAGTCTTCCAAAGAAGAAGGAATATCACGATAAGTGAGTTCATCTTTGATGCGTTCATGGAGACCCCTCCTAAAGGCTGCCTTGAGAGCACTGCCATCCAA
Source organism: Bombina bombina (assembly GCF_027579735.1). NCBI lineage: Eukaryota > Metazoa > Chordata > Amphibia > Anura > Bombinatoridae > Bombina > Bombina bombina. Next base: position 298,118,731 of record NC_069506.1, on the reverse strand, counting down.
TGTGGTTTCAAGTGCCAAGGTGCAAAACTCTATGGCAAATTGTGGTACAATCTTATTGCTCTGGCGGAGATCCAGGAGAGAATATTCCGCAGCAGAGGTATGGCCGGAAGTCCCAAACAGAGAAGATAAAGCAGAAATAAAATCATCGGCATCATGCAGGAGTGGAGCATTCTAAAAGGGGAGAGACCCAGGTAAGAGCCTTGTCCTTTAGCAAGGAAATGATGAAGGTGACCCTTGACTGGTGAGGCTGAAAGGTGTGAGGATCATTGCAAAAGTACAGCCTGCATTAGTTTAGAAAGCCCCTGCAATCAGTAGTACTGTCATACTTGTCAAGCAAGGGTATCCGGGGTATACTTCCAGAAACAGAGGAAGAAGTCACAGTACTAGGGGGGTTGGTGGTGTAGTAACAGGAGCGGCATCCCTCACTGCAACTAGTAAGGAGAGTTGAGCGGTAATATTCTGCAACTGTGTGGTATGGGTTCCCAACATCTGTCCCTGAAGATAAACAGCTCGTGCCACCTCATCTGGCTGCATGGCCCAAGTATAATGTAAGGCTCGTGGGATACTCCTCTATCAGACCAAACTCGGCCAGTAGTCTTGTTATCCCTGCGTCGAGACGGAATGATAGGGAATATCCCAGAGCAGAGAAAGTTAGCGAGATGAGGAAGACAGACAACTGCAACAGCAGAGCAGTCCAAGGATGAACCACTAGAATGGTCAGGCAGGCAGGGTTTGGCAACAGCAAAGCAGTCCAAGGATAAACCACTAGAATGGTCAGGCAGGTAGGGTTTGGCAACGGTAATCAATCCAGCAGTTTAAGGGTTAAGACAGGTAGAGTAGTCAGGCAGGCAGTATTCAGCAACAGTCATCAATCAGCAGTTTAAGGGTTAAGGCAAGAGAGTAGTCAGGCAGGTTGGTTCAGTAACGGAATTTAGGCACTTAGAAAGAATGATCTGTCACACCGAGGAGTACACTAAGTAACACCTATACTTGAGCAGTGACAGATCGTTCTAAGGAAGTTTAAATAGGAGTAGGATTCGCGCCACTGAGGTCTGACCCGCATCAGGAGCGTGCAGCGATGACGTCAGCGCCGCATGCATCTGAGCCGACACTGCCCATGGAAATGAGCAGGGAAGGAGACGCCGCACCCCTAGCAATGGCTAGAGTGGCGCGGCATGACAATTATTCTTTAAAAATAAAACCCCAATTAAAATGTGTATATATATATATATATATATATATATATATATATATATATATATATATATATGAAACAATTGAAATTAATAATTATTCCTAAATTCATTAGATTAGTTTTATAATTGAATTATATTTCTCTTGTTAAGTGTATCCAGTCCACGGATCATCCATTACTTGTGGGATATTCTCCTTCCCAACAGGAAGTTGCAAGAGGATCACCCACAGCAGAGCTGCTATATAGCTCCTCCCCTCACTGCCATATCCAGTCATTCTCTTGCAACTCTCAACAAAGATGGACGTAGTAAGAGGAGAGTGGTGTATTATAGTTAGTTTTTTAACTTCAATCAAAAGTTTGTTATTTTTAAATGGTACCGGAGTGTACTGTTTCATCTCAGGCAGCATTAGAAGAAGAATCTGCCTGTGATTTCTATGATCTTAGCAGAAGTAACTAAGATCCACTGCCGTTCTCACATATTCTGAGGAGTGAGGTAACTTCAGAGGGGGAATGGCGTGCAGGTTTTCCTGCAATAAGGTATGTGCAGTTAATATATTTCTAAGAATGGAATTTGCTAGAAAAATGCTGCTGATACCGGATTAATGTAAGTTAAGCCTTAAATGCAGTGATAGCGACTGGTATCAGGCTTATTAACAGAGATACATACTCTTATAAAAGTGTAATATAAAACGTTTGCTGGCATGTTAATCGTTTTTATATACGTTTGGTGACAAAACTTATTGGGGCCTAGTTTTTTTCCACATGGCTGGCTTGATTTTTGCCTAGAAACAGTTCCTGAGGCTTTCCACTGTTGTAATATGAGTGGGAGGGGCCTTTTTTACTGCTTTTCTGTGCAGCTAAAAATACTGACAGAGACATTCAGCTTCCCTCTGCATGATACAGGACATCTCTGAAGGGCTCAAAAGGCTTCAAAGTCGTGTTTGAGGAGGGTAACAACCTGTGGCAGTTGTTGTGACTGTGTTTAAAAAAAAAAAAAAAAAAAAACGTTTTTGTCATTTATTATTCTGTTTTTGTTATTAAGGGGTTAATCATCCATTTGCAAGTGGGTGCAATGCTCTGCTGACTTGTTACATACACTGTAAAAATTTTGTTAGTGTAACTGCCTTTTTTCACTGTTATTTCAAATTTTGTCAAAATTTGTTTCTCTTAAAGGCACAGTAACGTTTTTTGTATTGCTTGTTAACTTGCTTTAAAGTGTTTTCCAAGCTTGCTAGTCTCATTGTTAGTCTGTACAAACATGTCTGAAACAGAGGATACTTGTTCATTATGTTTAAAAGCCATGCTGGAGCCCCATAGGAGAATGTGTACTAAATTTATTGATTTCACCTTAAACAGTAAAGATCAGTCTTTATCTACAAAAGAATTGTCACCAGAGGGGTCTGTTGAGGGGGAAGTTATGCCGACTAACTCTCCCCACGTGTCGGACCCTTCGCCTCCCGCTCAAGGGATGCACGCTAATATGGTGCCAAGTACATCAGGGACGCCCATAGCGATTACTTTGCAGGACATGGCTGCAATCATGAATAATACCCTGTCAGAGGTATTATCCAGATTGCCTGCATTGAGAGGCAAGCGCGATAGCTCTGGGGTTAGACGAGATACAGAGCGCGTAGATGCTGTAAGAGCCATGTCTGATACTGCGTCACAATATGCAGAACCTGAGGACGGAGAGCTTCAGTCTGTGGGTGACGTCTCTGAATCGGGGAGACCTGATTCAGAGATTTCTAATTTTAAATTTAAGCTTGAGAACCTCTGTGTATTGCTTGGGGAGGTATTAGCTGCTCTGAATGACTGTGACACAATTGCAGTGCCAGAGAAATTGTGTAGGCTGGATAAATACTATACAGTGCCGGTGAGTACTGATGTTTTCCAATACCTAAAAGGCTTACAGAAATTATTAGTAAGGAGTGGGATAGGCCCGGTGTGCCCTTTTCCCCACCTCCTATATTTAGAAAAATGTTTCCAATAGATGCCACTACACGGGACTTATGGCAGACTGTCCCTAAGGTGGAGGGAGCAGTTTCTACTTTAGCAAAGCGTACACTATCCCGGTTGAGGACAGTTGTGCTTTTTCAGATCCAATGGATAAAAAATTAGAGGGTTACCTTAAGAAAATGTTTATTCAACAAGGTTTTATTTTACAGCCCCTTGCATGCATTGCGCCTGTCACTGCTGCGGCGGCATTCTGGTTTGAGGCCCTGGAAGAGTCCATCCATACAGCTCCATTGACTGAAATTGTTGACAAGCTTAGAACTCTTAAGCTAGCTAACTCATTTGTTTCTGATACCATTGTTCATTTGACTAAACTAACGGCTAGGGCGCTATGGCTCAAATCCTAGTCAGCTGATGTGACTTCAAAGTCTAAATTACTCAACATTCCTTTCAAGGGGCAGACCTTATTCGGGCCTGGTTTGAAAGAAATTATTGCTGACATTTCTGGAGGTAAGGGTCATACCCTTCCTCAGGACAGGGCCAAATCAAAGGCCAAACAGTCTAATTTTCGTGCCTTTCGAAATTTCAAGGCAGGTGCAGGATCAACTTCCTCTGCTTGAAAACAAGAGGGAACTTTTGCTCAATCCAAGCAGGCCTGGAAACCTAACCAGTCCTGGAACAAGGGCAAGCAGGCCAGAAAGCCTGCTGCTGCCTCTAAGACAGCATGAAGGAGCGGCCCCCTATCCGACAACGGATCTAGTAGGGGGCAGACTCTCTCTCTCTTCGCCCAGGCGTGGGCAAGAGATGTTCAGGATCCCTGGGCGTTGGAGAGCATATCTCAGGGATATCTTCTGGACTTCAAAGCTTCTCCTCCACAAGGGAGATTTCACCTTTCAAGATTATCTGCAAACCAGATAAAGAAAGAGGCATTCCTAAGCTGCGTACAAGATATCCTTGTAATGGGAGTGATCCATCCAGTTCCGCGGACGGAACAAGGACAGGGGTTTTATTCAAATCTGTTTGTGGTTCCCAAGAAAGAGGGAACCTTCAGACCAATTTTGGATTTAAAGATCCTAAACAAATTCCTCAGAGTTCCGTCATTCAAGATGGAAACTATTCTAACCATTTTACCCATGATCCAAGAGGGTCAGTACATGACCACAGTGGACTTAAAGGATGCCTACCTTCACATTCCGATTCACAAGAATCATCATCAGTTCCTGAGGTTTGCCTTTCTAGACAGGCATTACCAATTTGTAGCTCTTCCATTCGGGTTGGCTACAGCCCCAAGAATTTTTACAAAGGTTCTGGGCTCACTTCTGGTGGTCCTAAGACCGCGAGGCATAGCGGTGGCTCCTTACCTGGACGACATCCTGATACAGGCATCAAGCTTTCAAATTGCCAAATCTCATACAGATATAGTTCTGGCATTCCTGAGGTCGCATGGGTGGAAAGTGAACGAAGGAAAGAGTTCTCTATCTCCTCTCACAAGGGTTTCCTTCCTAGGGACTCTAATAGATTCTGTAGAAATGAAAATTTACCTGACGGAGTCCAGGTTATCAAAACTTCTAAATGCTTGCCGTGTTCTTCACTCCATTCCGCGCCCCACGGTGGCTCAGTGCATGGAAGTAATCGGCTTAATGGTAGCGGCGATGGACATAGTGCCATTCGCGCGCCTGCATCTCAGACCGCTGCAATTATGCATGCTCAGTCAGTGGAATGGGGATTACACAGATTTGTCCCCTCTACTAAATCTGGATCAGGAAACCAGAGATTCTCTTCTCTGGTGGTTATCTCGGGCCCATCTGTCCAAGGGTATGACCTTTCGCAGACCAGATTGGACAATTGTAACAACAGATGCCAGCCTTCTAGGTTGGGGTGCAGTCTGGAACTCCCTGAAGGCTCAGGGTTCATGGACTCAGGAGGAGAAACTCCTCCCAATAAATATTCTGGAGTTAAGAGCAATATTCAATGCTCTTCTGGCTTGGCCTCAGCTAGCAACACTGAGGTTCATCAGATTTCAGTCGGACAACATCACGACTGTGGCTTACATCAACCATCAAGGGGGAACCAGGAGTTCCCTAGCGATGTCAGAAGTCTCCAAGATAATTCACTGGGCAGAGACTCACTCTTGCCACCTGTCAGCGATCCATATCCCAGGTGTAGAGAACTGGGAGGCGGATTTTCTAAGTTGTCAGACTTTTCATCCGGGGGAATGGGAACTCCATCCGGAGGTGTTTTCTCAATTGGTTCTCCGTTGGGGCAAACCAGAATTGGATCTCATGGCGTCTCGCCAGAATGCCAAGCTTCCTTGTTACGGATCCAGGTCCAGGGACCCAGAAGCGGCACTGATAGATGCTCTAGCAGCGCCTTGGTTCTTCAACCTGGCTTATGTGTTTCCACCGTTTCCTCTGCTCCCTCGTCTGATTGCCAAAATCAAATGGGAAAGAGCATCAGTGATATTGATAGCGCCTGCGTGGCCACGCAGGACCTGGTATGCAGACCTAGTGGACATGTCATCCTTTCCACCATGGACTCTGCCTCTGAGACAAGACCTTCTAATACAAGGTCCTTTCAATCATCCGAATCTACTTTCTCTGAGACTGACTGCATGGAGATTGAACGCTTGATCCTATCAAAGCGTGGCTTCTCCGAGTCAGTAATTGATACCTTAATACAGGCACGAAAGCCTGTCACCAGGAAAATTTACCACAAGATATGGCGTAAATATCTTCATTGGTGTGAATCCAAGAATTACTCATGAAGTAGGGTTAGGATTCCTAGGATATTGTCCTTCCTCCAAGAGGGTTTGGACAAAGGATTATCAGCTAGTTCTTTAAAGGGACAGATTTCTGCTCTGTCTATTCTTTTACACAAGCATCTGGCAGAAGTTCCAGACGTTCAGGCATTTTGTCAGGCTTTAGTTAGAATTAAGCCTGTGTTTAAACCTGTTGCTCCTCCATGGAGCTTAAACTTGGTTCTTAAAGTCCTTCATTCTATTGATATCAAACTTCTTTCATGGAAAGTTCTTTTTCTGATGGCTATTTCCTCGGCTCGAAGAGTCTCAGAGTTATCTGCCTTACATTGTGATTCTCCTTATCTGATCTTCATTCAGATAAAGTTGTTCTGCGTACAAAACCTGGGTTTTTACCTAAGGTGGTTTCTAACAAGAATATCAATCAAGAGATTGTTGTTCCATCATTATGTCCTAATCCTTCTTCAAAGAACGAACGTCTTTTGCATAATCTAGACGTAGTCCGTGCCTTGAAGTTTTACTTACAGGCTACTAAAGATTTTCGCCAAACATCTAACCTGTTTGTTGTTTACTCTGGACAGAGGAGAGGTCAGAAGGCCTCGGCAACCTCTCTTTCTTTTTGGCTTCGGAGTAAATCCGTTTAGCCTATGAGACTGCTGGACAGCAGCCTCCTGAAAGGATTACAGCTCATTCTACTAGAGCTGTGGCTTCCACCTGGGCCTTTAAAAATGAGGCCTCTGTTGAACAGATTTGCAAGGCTGTAACTTGGTCTTCGCTTCATACTTTTTCCAAATTTTCCAAATTTGATACTTTTGCTTCTTCGGAGGCTGTTTTTGGGAGAAAGGTTCTACAGGCAGTGGTTCCTTCCGTTTAAGTTCCTGCCTTGTCCCTCCCATCATCCGTGTAATTTAGCTTTGGTATTGGTATCCCACAAGTAATGGATGATCCGTGGACTGGATACACTTAACAAGAGAAAACATAATTTATGCTTACCTGATAAATTTATTTCTCTTGTAGTGTATCCAGTCCATGGCCCGCCCTGTCCTTTTCAGGCAGGTCTAAATTTTAATTAAACTACAGTCACCACTGCACCCTGTGGTTTCTCCTTTCTTGGCTTGTTTCGGTCGAATGACTGGATATGGCAGTGAGGGGAGGAGCTATATAGCAGCTCTGCTGTGGGTGATCCTCTTGCAACTTCCTGTTGGGAAGGAGAATATCCCACAAGTAATGGATGATCCGTGGACTGGATACACTACAAGAGAAATAAATTTATCAGGTAAGCATAAATTATGTTTTATAGAAACTAGATTTGAATCAACTATGCACGCTTATTCCGTTACTATATTGCTTACAAAGATTATAAAAGATATACCCTTAAAATTAACTTTACTCACAAAAATCACATTAAAATGCCACAATAAAATACCAGTATCTTCTGTTATTAACCAATAACTCTAGTTCAATGCCCAATATGGATTACCAACTTATTTAGCAAATAAATTATTTAGAGCTGAATATGACTGGTTCAAATTTACACAGGGCTATGGATATAACTTAAAACATAAAATATGCTCTTTAAATTACTAGCTGCAAATTAACTATAGCCTTAGAATACCTTTGTTTAAAATATTAAAAATATAGAACAGTCATATGTCACCACACAAACCAATTGAGTGTCTCAGCTTTCTCCGATAAGTCCAATTTCACCTCCTAAAATAAGAGAGATATTTTGCAATATGGATAAGAAAAGGTAAATGTTTGGACACGCCCCACGATGCTGTCTCTGATAGGCCCTAACGGAGCTGAGCATTGATTGGTTATTTGGATTTGCATGTGTTCTAATAGTCAATTCATTTGGCTGTCATACCATTTATGAACTATTGGTGGCAGCAGATAACCAGAAATGCAGTCTCACCATCAATTATTGCTGCAGTTTAAATATCTCACCTTAAAATGTTTATTTAATATACTATAATTTCTTGTATTAATAAACTTATCTGGTCAGCATATATATCCCATTTAATATAATTGAAAATGTACAATTTGATATCAAACACAAGTATATTATCAATTTTATGTTAAAATATGCTTATTGGAGTCTCATTCCTTTTCAATATAAATATAGCCCACATCTTTGTATATCTCTTGCTGAGTGTATCACTATACTCCTGGAAAAATCAAGAAGATATTTTTTTATACATCTTTAAAATAAGGTTATATAGTTGTTCATTTAATTTATTACAAACCTGAAATGCATTTCTCAGATCCATGGAGATATACATTTTTATACAAGACTGAGGTATACCTTATTGAAATTTAAACATAAGGTGTTCTTTAAAATGAATTTCAAAGTTACATTTCAAACGTGCTTCTGCTAGTTAATCTTCACATAGAGGTCACGTCTGGAATTCGTGGATTCAACTCTGCAGGGGTAACCAACTCTTGCATATACTTAGGCTTCAAAGAGATCCCAATGTTTATCCTTCATGTGGAGCTATGAGCTTCAAAGGCTAAATGTTTATTTTCTATCTTCACTAATTGAACCAAATGTCTTCCTTTTGTCCTCACTTGTCTTAAACAGCAGTGAGGGGGGCAGGGGTTGTAGTGACCAATTCATGTTATTAGCTAAAATGAAATATCAAATCATGTGGTATATCTGTAGTTTATTTAATGTTATTCACAGATACCCTGACATAATTCCCCCTTTCCGATTTTCAATGGATGTAGGACACATGTATTGAAATTGGCTCAAAGTCAATGGTACTTGGTGAGTGTTTTGACAGTATGCATCATAGACAGTCCTCTATGAAGTAAGTCCGTTATTTTTGAGCCCTCATGCTCGCTAGCTAAGCATCTTTAAACTACAATATTTCTTTAGTGCATTTGATGATATGACACTTCATTCTCCCTCTATGACTTGTAGATTGGATCTAGGATGGCACGCTCACAACTAATATGGACCCATTTGTCCATAAAAGTATCATTTTTAGAGATCCTAATTTTATAAGCAACTGGAAAACTTTTGTCAGTAAGGACAAAAGGACCCTTCCATGATGGAAGAAATTTCTTCTCCTTAACCTGATCTCTTCCAAAATTATAAAGATAAACTTTATCATTTATTTCATATTCCTTTTTGGTCGTTTTGAGATCATAATAGGTTTTAGCGGCAGTTGCGGACTTTTTTATGTTCCTTTAAGCGAATGCAAAGGCATATTGCAGGTGCTTCCTTAGGTTCTCCACATATTGATGCATATTGTCAGCATTTATCAAGTTCTGGTCTGCTGTACGGTACAGTAGATGTTGAGGTAAAACCATTCTTCTACCAGTCATCAACTCAAGAGGTGACATCTTAGTAGCACTACTTGGAGTTGCTCTTAATGCCATTAGGACTAGAGGTAAATTTACATCCCAGTCTTTACCTGTTTAATTTACAAACTTTTTGAGGATTTTCACAATGGATTGGTTGTAATGCTCTACACCACCACTTGAGGCAGCCCTATATGCAATATGGAGCTTTCTTTTGACCCCTAGTATTTTTCACATTTTAGTCATAATTTCGCTAGTGAAGTGGGTTCCCCGATCGGATTCGATTCTCTGGGGTAAACCAAATCGGGGAAAACACGTGGTTGATGAGCAATGCTGCGCATGTTTCAGCACTATTGTTAGGTGCACTGATGCACTCTACCCATTTAGTGAATAGGCATGTTACTGTTAACTTGTATCTGTTACCTCTTAATGACCTAGTTACTGGACTAATAAAATAAATTTGTATATCTGACCATGGCATTACCATCCCCCTTTTACTGCAATGGCGCTCTATGCGTTGGCGCAGTGGGTTGGACGTGTGGACATATAAAAACAACCTTGACAGTAGTTTTGAACATCCTTCCAACATATGTGGCCAGAAGGCGTAGTCACGCAATATTTCATATGTTAATTTGGCACCACGATGGCCAGATGTGGGAGCATCATGGGCATGTTGAAGCATGAGACCTCTGAACTTTGTAGGTACCACCCACTGCTGGATGCCAGTTTTAGAGGTTCTAATTAACAAACCATCCTGTAACATGAATTGTGATCTGGATTTCATTAAGATTCTAAGATCTTTCTTGCCAATACCGTCCTCTTTTGAGATGGGGTTGCTTTCAGGATCTTCTATGTGTTTATAGAAGATGCCTACAATGGGGTCTTCTTTTTGACTAGTGATCAGGTCCTCACTGGGGGAATCCTGACTCCACTGTACCAGGTTAGGCTCAGTTTGTTGTTTAGCCTGGTTTCTGGTAATGGCTTCTACCTGAATTGCACCCATTAAGTGGTCGATATTAAGGAGTTCTCCAGTTATGTATCCTTGTTTGGCTAATGAATCCACAAGCTCATTGGGACAGGTGGTGCATTGGGATCTGTTTGGATTCTTCCAATGTGCAAGTCTGTAGTCCCACAGTCATAAGAATCCCTAGCAAAAATATCCTTGTACTCCATTAGGAGTTCTCGTAGCTGTCGGCGTTCATCATCATCACTGGAACAGCCATTAGCTAAAGAGATTTGCTCTTCGACTATTTGCTGAAATCCTGGAAAGATTTCAGGCTGTCCTATCTCATAGGCTTCTTCCAACCTAGAGGTGAGATCCCCTTGATTATAATTTACATTGCCCCCATGACTCTGGGTATAGGGGTATTCTTGCTCTTTGATCGACTGATCAAATACTAGAGAGGCTTCTTCAATTTTACAGATGCCTTCCTCTGAGCTGAAGGGATAAATAGACTGGATTGTAAATAGTCCCTCTGGCATAGATGCAAAGGTTTGTTCTATTAATTGTTCTTCAGTTAAGTATCCTTCAGGTATTAGCCCAATTACATTATTCTGGAATCCAAAAGTGTAATAACTTGATTCCAGCACATATCCTACGGTAGTTCCCTTGGATAAGGTTATGTCCTGTGGGGTCATGTTATGCACAATAACATGTATTGGAATAGTTCCAATATTTACCATAGGAGTATGGGTCATTGCTATACCCAGATTTTGCATTCTATGGGAGAGGCATATTAGTGTTTCAGACATTTTTAATTTCTGACCACTTTTACCTGTAAGGATAAGAGGAATTTATCAGCCCCAGCAGGGATTACAACATTGTTAGACACCTGTATATTCACAGCATATGGCAATTGACGATTTGATTTCAAGGCAGCATTTTCATCCTGCAATACTTCAGGGTCCCCCTTTAACCTTCTCCAGAGGCAGAGGTTAATCAAGTTTATTTGTATGGCATATCTATGTAGTGATTTCAGGTATAGAGTCATTCCTGAAATGAATCTCCACAGCATCTGGCTTCTCTTCCACCACGTGACTGTTATGTCGGGTGCGAGATATACCGGACTGCTCATAATTAATAGTCCTTTTTTACTTGTGACCAAATTAAATTATTTATGCAATCAATTATGGTGCTTAATCGCTTCAGGAGATCACTACCAATTATCAAACAATCAGTTGGCAGATACACTATAATGACAGGGTGTTGTATTACCCTGTTCCCCAGCCTTAGTTTTAAGCATGCCATACCGTAGACTTTAAGAGATTCACCTCAACACCTATTAGTGAACCATCAAATTCTTTTATCTTAGGTTTGTGGGGTGTTAGCTCATTTAGCTCTGTGTAGTACCTGTGGGATAAAATAGTTGCCTGAGATCGAGTATCAATTAATCCCATGATAGGGTTAGCAACTGAATCCTGGAGCTCAGCTAATACATAATATCTCCTGCAGTCTCTACCATTTTACACATAAAATTAGCATGATAACATATCTGTGGGCTTCGCCACGTTTTACCTGTATTCGCCACATTACCTGATGCAGGAGAATTTTCATGCTCACCATTCACCTCCTCTATAATAGGGCTGATTGGGTTCCTGTGTACTGCATCTGTGGGAATAGGGTTATGAGAAAACTGCAAGGGAAGAGATTTGTTAGAGTTTGCAGGCTGAGGTTGCTCATCATCACAGCTAAATCGTCCGTTCCTGGTCTGTAGGGAGAGAACATGATTAGTATCATTATTGACATGTATAATTTAATTTGGTATATCTCTCCCCTCTCTCTCAGGTAATACAGCAGTATTTATGACTGTGCCTGTGGCCCACTGCTGGCCATTGACTGTGCCCCTAAAATAGGATTATTAGGGTTCTGAGCCATCAAAGCTTGACTCATATTAGTAAATAGTGTACATAATTGACTTACTTGCGTACTGAGTTGGCCCACTTGAATGGACAAGCCATTTTTACCCATGGACCGATTTTTTAATATCCCAGGGTATTAATTCCTGGATCCTTAGGATCCCTCAGAATCATAGCTATTGTTCCTATTTTGACGTGGTTGTCTTTGGGGTTCAACTTGTTCCGCATTAATGTCTTGGGGAGCACTATTTACTTGTGTCTGGTTACCCTGAGAGTATATTCACCACTTTTGGTATTTATTTTTACAGGGGGTATTGATAACCTTGTGGGTTTTCATCTCTTTGAGGATAACTATTTGTTTGGGTATGCCCCCCATTTTGAGTATATTCTCTCTGCACCTCGGCCCGTGATGTGGGGAGGGCAGAGTTAAAACTTTGTGGGGAAGGCCTGTTTTCTCGGGCCACTTCCGCATAAGTTTTCTTGTTAGACTCCAAATTGAGGGGGCTAGGTGACACCCTAGTTTCTGCCACAGTTTTGGTTCCCTTTTAACCCCCCTGTTCACCGGACTGCTGAATAGAGTATAACTGTGTACTCTCTTTGATCAGCCAGTCCAATGAGCAGTGCTCATCAAAATCTCTAGTCAAATTAAGCTTGATGTGCACGTGCAATGCTTCGTAAAATAAATTCACAAATTCTGAGCTCTCCAATTTTGGGTAATCTGCGGCCATACTGTACGCACTTTTTAGTACAGAAAGGGATTTAATTGGGCTTTGATTTGGGCCACATTTCAAACCGTATACAGCCGCTTTAGCAGCCGCGGTTGTGCAACAAAAAACAAATTCCTTTTTGCACTGTCGTTTTGTTTCACTCCAGGAATTAACATTTATATCCTTTAGTGAAGCAAAGAATTTGTGATGTTCACTTTCAAATACCCAGGGCAGAAAATTAATTTTTGATTGCTCACTGTTAACATTCATTATGGATAAAGCATTCTCATAAGTTTCTAAGTGGTCAGCTATAGAAGTGGTTCCCTTTTTGGAAAATGTAGGTACTGCATCATTTAAGAAAGTAATTATTTTAGGGGTGTCATATACCTTATTAGACACATCTTGGGTCTTCTTAGGGACCTTCTTGTTAGGGTTGGAGCATTTCCTTTCTGCCCTTCTACTGTGTGGAGATCTCTTATGCATATTAGCATTATAGGGGCTATTTAGGTAGCTGGCTCTGCCCTCTGACTTACTATAATCACTGTCCTCCCCCTTTCTGACCCGATAGGGGTGCTTTGTTTAAACTCTTCCCTAAAGTTCTGTAATTCACTTCTCATTAATTCTTTAAAGGTTTTTAAAATAGCTGCATTATTATTTTCATTATTTTCACTATCAAGAGAGAGGGGGTTTCATTATGGCGAGATTGTCTTTTTAGTTCTTTTTAGTTGTTTGTTTAACTCTTGTATTTTGGCTAGTAAATTTAGGTTATACTTATCTAAGGCAGCCATGTCTTGCTTAAATGTAACAATTTCATTTTCGGCCATTTCTAAACTCTGTTCGCACTTGCGTGATAAGCGAATGCCATCATCTAGCCCCTGTATTTGCATTTCCTTTTCTATAAGGAGTGTGGACATTTCATCAATAATGCATATTACAAGGGGCGAAGATTTTAGTATTAGTTCATCCCGTTTTTTGAGATGTTTGCATTGATTAATTTTTAATAATTCTTGGAATAATTCACTTTTTTTTATTCCACCTTCCATCATCAATAGCAATATTTTTAGTCTTAATTGCAAACATATCCATTTAATCATTTAAATCACCTGCAATATTATACCTCTTTTTAATGTGGCTTATAATGTCTATCTTAAGGAGATCGCCCTTCGTGAGGGGTAATTTTGGGGAACATCTTACAACACAGTATAGATTCATTTGATTCACTTCTAGTAACAGATTTATTATTTTGGCTTAGTATTTGGTTAAATTAAAACGCTAATACAGTTTTGACCAACAAGATATTTTTTTTATTAAATATGAATATTAATTTTGAAAAAAATTAAAAAATCATAAATTTTTCCAAAAAAAAATCCTTTTTTTTTTATTTTTTTTTTATAATCTCTATTTACTACACATATATTATATCAATGTGATAAATATAATAATATCTACTGCAGTGCCTCCAGATAATGTCAGTATATAGCAGGGTTATAATACAATTTATTTATTATTATTCTTTAAAAATAAAACCCCAATTAAAATGTATATACGAAACAATTGAAATTAATAATTATTCCTAGATTTCTTTAGATTAGTTAAATTTATAAACACATTGAATTATATTTATAGAAACTAGATTTGAATCAACTATGCACGCTTATTCCTTTACAATATTCCTTACAAAGATCATAAAAGATATACCCTTAAAATTAACTTTACTCACAATAATCGCATTAAAATATCACAATATACCAGAATCTTCTGTTATAAACCAATAACTCTAGTTTAATGCCCATTGTGGATTACCAACTTACTATGCTTAATTAATAACTACCAGGGATTTATTCTCAATAACCAGTTTATGTACAGTTCTGAAAGAGTTCACTTTAATGACTGATTTATAAATCTGGAGTGCAAAACCCTGTCTAGCAAATAAATTATTTAGCGCTGAATATGACTGGTTCAAATTTACACAGGGCTATGGATATAACTTAAAACATAAAATATGCTCTTTAAATTACTAGCTGCAACTTAACTTTAGCCTTAGAATACCTTTGTTTAAAATATTACAAATATAGAACAGTCATATGTCACCAAATGAACCAATTGAGTGTCTCAGCTTTCTCTGATAAGTCCAATTTCACCTCATAAAATAAGAGAGATATTTTGCAATATGGATAAGAAAAGGTAGCCCAATTTCGCTTATAGTGACTGTCCCAAAATGGCAGCAAAGTTAGTCAAAATTTTAGCAAACCAAGACCCCTTCTATCTCATATGCATGAGCTTTTCAAGTGATAGGTCCCTCCCTTTTTTGTAATCATTGGTTAATGTTTGGACACGCCCCACGTTGCTGTCTCTGATAGGCCCTAATGGAGCTGAGCATTGATTGGTTATTTGGATTTGCATGTGTTCTAATAGTCAATTCATTTGGCTGTCATACCATTTCTGAACTATTGGTGGCAGCAGATAACCAGAAATCACCATCAGTTATTGCTGCAGTTTAAATATCTCACCTTAAAATGTTTATTTAATATACTATAATTTCTTGTATTAATAAACTTATCTGGTCAGCATATATATCCCATTTAATATAATTGAAAATTTACAATTTGATATCAAACACGAGTATATTATCAATTCTATGTTAAAATATGCTTATTGGAGTCTCATTCCTTTTCAATATAAATATAGCCAACATATTTGTATATCTCTTGCTGAGTGTATCACTATATATATATATATATATATATATATATATATATATATATATATATATATACTCCTGGAAAACTCAAGAAGATATTATTTATTTATACATCTTTAAAATAAGTTTATATAGTTGTTCATTTAATTTATTACAAACCTGAAATGCATTTCTCAGATCCATGGAGATATACATTTTTATACAAGACTGAGGTATACCTTATTGAAATTTAAACATAAGGTGTACTTTAAAATGAATTTCAAAGTTACAATTCAAACATGTGTTTCTGCTAGTTAATCTTCACATAAACGTAACGTCTGGAATTCGTGGATTCAACTTGGCAGGGGTAATCAACTCTTGCATATACTTATTTTTACTTAGATTATAACTAGTCCGTACTAAAGCCGCAAGCTATGGAGGACTCTGACGCATTAGAGGGTACTCCCTCTTTAAATAAGTCTATTACCTATGTTTATTGCGAGGAGGTTCTGGTAGATCCGCCTGCTCAAGTATGTTCCACATGCCTTTATAAAGTCACAACATCTCAAAAGAAAAGGATGTCTAGTACTACTGAGCCGTCCACCTCTGAGGGTTCCCCGTCCCGTGAGGTGCGTTCCCTACATACATCTCCGAGTACACATGCAGCACCCAGGGCATGTCTATTTCTCCTACGGGAGAGATCCGTTGGCCATCAGATTTTGTGGATCAACTGCAAACAGCGGTCTCTAAGGTGATAAGTGCCTTACCATGTTCTGCCAAGCGCAAGTGTAAGGTAAAATATGGTGATCCGGCCCAGGGGTCTTATGCTCCATTGGATATCTCGGAAAGATTATCCGCTGACGAGGACGACTCCGACTCTTCGGAGGACGTTCCTTCTGGGTTGGAGTCCATCTCATCTAAAGCTCCCACTGCAGAGGAGCCTGACTTTAGGTTTAGGATGGAAAATTTGCACTTTTTGCTGAAGCAAGTGCTTGCTACCCTCGAGGTTCCGGAACCAAAACTACCGGAGGAACCTTCGATTCCTAAGCTTGATAAAGTGTATGAGGATGGGGTGGTACCTCAGACCTTCCCGTTTCCTGTTAAGATGGCTAACATTATTAAGAATGAATGGGAGAGATTAGGTTCTTCCTTTTCCCCTTCTTCTTCCTTTAAGAAGCTGTTCCCCATCCCGGACTCTCAGCTAGAGCTATGAGGGACTGTCCATAAGGTGGATGGTGCTATTTCTACACTCGCGAAGCGGACAACGATTCCTCTTGAGGATAGTTTGTCGTTTAAAGAGTCCATGGAAAAAAAGTTGGAGAACATGTTAAGAAAGATGTTCCAACACACAGGGTTTGTTTTTCAGCCGGCAGCGGCGGTAGCTGCAGTTTCCGGAGCTACGACATATTGGTGCAAGTCTCTGTCTGACATGGTAGAGAGGGAGATTCCCCTCAACAAGATACAGGAGAGAATTAAGGCCTTGAGGGTCGCTAATTCTTTTATTTGTGATGCCAATATGCAAATTATTCGCCTAAACGCGAAGGTATCAGGTTGTTCCGTATTAGCCCGCAGGGCTCTGTGGCTAAAATCGTGGTCTGCGGACAAGACCTCTAAGTCCAGACTTCTATCCCTTCCCTTTCAGGGAAAGATCCTGTTCGGTTCAGGATTGGGCTCGATCATATCCATGGTTACGGGAGGCAAGGGCGCTTTCCTACCACAGGATAAAAAGGTTAAGCCTAAGGGATCTACTTTCTGTCCCTTTCGTGCGGACAAGGCCCAACGCCAGCAGCCTGCCGCGAAAGCGGAGCAGTCCAAGGGTACTTGGAAATCAGCTCAGTCTTGGAATAAGTCCAAGCAGAACAAGAAGCCTGCTGAAACAAAGTCGGCATGAAAAGGCGGCCTCCGACCGGTCTCCAAACCAAGTAGGGGGCAGATTATCTCCTCAGAGGCCTGGTTGCAGAATGTTCAGGACCCTTGTGTTCTGGAGGCTGTCGCCCAGGGATACAGAATAGGGTTCAGATCTCATCCGCCCAGGGGCAGATTCCTTCTGTCAAATCTGTCTTCCAGACCAGAGAAGAGAGAAGCCTTTCTAGAATGTGTGAGGGATTTCTCTTCTCTCTGAGTTATTGTACCAGTACCCCCAGCAGAAAGGGGTCTAGTGAACTATTAAAACCTTTTTGTGGTACCAAAGAAGGAGGGCACGTTCTGCCCGATTCTAGACCTAAAATTTTTAAACAAATTTCTGGCTGTTCCATCGTTCAAAATGAAAACGATCAGATCGATTCTGCCCCTATTTCAAGAGGGTCAGTTCATGGCGACAATAGACTTGAAGGATGCCTAACTTTATGTGCCGATCCACAGGTTCCTGAGATTTGCGTTTCTGGACCAACATTGCCCTTCCCTTTGGTCTGGCGACGGCCCCAAGAGTCTTTACGTAGGTTCTGGGGGCGGTACTTGCAGTGGCCAGATCCAGAGGCAT
Organism: Bombina bombina; assembly: GCF_027579735.1. Classification (NCBI taxonomy): domain Eukaryota; kingdom Metazoa; phylum Chordata; class Amphibia; order Anura; family Bombinatoridae; genus Bombina; species Bombina bombina. The sequence goes on along the minus strand of NC_069506.1, from coordinate 298,100,800 downwards.
TGCTGTGGCGCCCTATCTGGACGACATCCTAGTCTAGGCATCGTCGTTCAGTCTCGCAGAGGATCACTCCAGGGCCTTTCTTTCGTTACTCCAATCTCACGGTTGGAAGATAAACTCAGGAAAGAGCTCCCTGATTCCCAGAAACGGGAACGATAATAGATTCTATATCCATGAAGATATTTCTCACAGATCAGCAACGCAGGAAGATTGCGTCCTCCTGTCTTGCCCTTCAGTCCTCCTCCAGTCCCTCTGTGGCTCAGAGTATGGAGGTGATTGGGCTCACGGTGTCCAGCATCGATGTCATTCCTTTTGCAAGGTTCCATCTCAGACCTCTTCAATTGTGTATGTTGAGACAGTGAAACACAGATCATTCAGATCTTTCCCAACGGATTTCACTGGACGTTCGGAGAAGGGGTTCCCTCTCTTGGTGGATCCATCTGCAACAACTGTATCAGGGGACATCCTTCCTGAGACCGTCCTGGGAGATTTTGAACACGGACATGAGTCTGGCAGAATGGAGAGCTATTTGGGGTGCCAGAATGGCACAGGGAAATTGGTCTCAATATTCTGGAACTTCAAACGATCTACAATGCTCTGAAGGTTTGGCCTCTCCTGGGGTCGTTCAGCTTCATCAGGTTCCAGACAGACAACATTACCTCGGTGGCCTACATCAACCATCCGGGGGGGCGAGAAGATCTCTAGCAATGAGGGAGGTTTCTCAGATATTGGAATGGGCTTCTCAGATATTGGAATGGGCAGAGTCCCACAGCTGCTTGCTCTCGGCAATCCACATTCTGGGTGTGGACAACTGGGAAGCAGATTTTCTAAGCAGGCAATCCTTCCATCCGGGGAATGGTCTCTCCATCCAGAGGTGTTTGCAGAGATTTGTCTCAGATGGGGGATGCCGGAGATAGATCTCATGGCGTCCAGACTCAATTGCAAGCTACCAGATACGGGTCGCGATCCAGAGATCCCCAGGCAGAGCTGATAGACGCCTTATCGGTGCCTTGGGGGTTCAACCTAGTTTACATTTTTCCACCGTTGCCACTTCTACCTCGAGTAGTGGACCGCATCAGGCAGGAGCAAGCTTCGGCTATTCTGATTGCTCCGTCGTGGCCGCGGAGGACGTGGTTTGCGGATCTGGTGGGGATGTCATCTTCTCCTTAATGGAGGTTACCCTGTTGCAGGGATCTGTTGGTACAGGGCCCTTTTCAACATCAAAATCTATATTCTCTGAGCCTGACTGCGTAGAGATTGAACGCTTAGTCTTAGCTAAGAGAGGATTCTCTGAGAGAGTGATTGATACTCTCGTCCAGGCCAGGAAGCCAGTCACTCGTTGCATCTATCATAAGGTGTGGAGGACTTACTTGTCCTGGTGTGAGAAGTATGGATATCCTTGGCACAAGGTTAAGGTATCCAGGATTCTGTCCTTTCTCTAGGATGGACTGGAGAAGGGGCTTGCTGCCAGTTCCTTGAAAGGACAGATTCCGGCTTTATCTGTTCTGTTGCACAAGAGGCTCGCTGAGCTTCCTGATATTCAGTCTTTTGTTCAGGCTCTGTCTAGAATCAGGCCTGTTTTTAGACAGTCTGCTCCTCCCTGGAGCTTGAACTTGGTTCTGAAGGTGTTGCAGAGGGTTCAGTTTGAACCTATGCACTGTCTTGACATTAAGTTACTTTCTTGGAAGGTTCTGTTTTTGTTGGCTATTGTATCGGCACGCAGAGTATCTGAGTTGGCTGCCTTGCAATATCAGCCTCCTTATCTGTTTTTTTTCACGTTGATAAGGCTGTTCTTCGCACTGGTTTGTGTCTACCCGTAACATCAATCAGGAAATAGTTGTTCCTTCTTTGTGTCCAAACCCTTCTTCTCCTAAGGAGAGGTTACTTCATAATTTGGATGTGGTTCGAGCTTTGAAGTTTTATCTTCAGGCTACGAAGGATTTCAGACAGTCTACATCTCTTTTTGTGGTGTATTCAGGGAAGCGCAAGGGGCAAAGAGCCTCTTCAACGTCTTTGTCCTTTTGGTTGAGGAGCATGATTCACTTACAAGACAGCAGGACATAAGCCTCTTCAGAGGATCACGGCTCATTCAACTAAAGATGTGGCTTCTTCTTGGGCCTTCAAGAATTAGGCCTCTATGGAGCAGATTTGTAAGGCAGCTACCTGGTCCTACTCACATACCTTTACAAAGTTTTACAAATTTGACGTTTTTGCTTCAGCGGAAGCAGTTTTTGGGAGAAAGGTTTTACAGGCTGTGGTGCCCTCAGATTAGGATCCGCCTTCTTGCCTCCCGTTTTTTTTCATTCAATGTCCTCTAGAGCTTGGGTATTTGTTCCCACAAGTAATGAATGAAGCCGTGGACTCTCCTCACCTTTAGATGGAAAATATAAATTATGCTTACCTGATAATTTAATTTCCTTCGTGGGAAGGAGAGTCCATGGCTCCCGCCCGTTGCTCCGGTGGGCGGACCTAAAATTAATATTATTCTTCTGGTACCATTTATACCCTGATATTTCTCCTACTGTTCCTTGTTCCCTCGGCAGAATGACTGGGGGATGAGGGAAGTCGGGGAGGTATTTAAGCCTTTGGCTGAGGTATCTTTGCCTCCTTTTAGTGGCCAGGTTCTTAATTCCCACAAGTAATAAATGAAGCCGTGGATTCTCCTCCCCACGATGAAAATGAAATTATCAGGTAAGCATAATTTATATTTTTACCCATTTTTCTTGTAATTTAACTCTGTAGTCCCCCTCCCCAGGGAGGTCGAAGTACATTTCATGCAATTAAAGGGACATGAAACCCAAAAGTTTTCTTTCATGGTTCAGATAGAAAATACAATTTTATACAACTTTCCAATTTGCTTCACTTACCTAATTTGCATCATTCTCTTGATATCCTTTGTTAAAGAAGCAGCAGTGCATTACTGTGAGCTAGCTAAACACATCAGGTGAGCCAATAACATGAGGCATATATGTGCAACCACCAATCAGCAGCTTCTGAGCCTACCTAGGTATACTTTTCAATAAAGAATATCAAGAAAACAAAACAAATTAGATAATATAAGTAAATTGAAAAGTTATTTAAATTCATATGCTATATCTGAATCATGAAAGAAAAAGTTGGGTTTCATATCCTTTTAAGATCTGCCACCATACTACATGCTGCACTGTGATTGTTTAATATGTGCAAGAAGGGCACCTCCTTTATATCAGTCCCTAATTCTCTATAATAAACTAGATTAGGTAAACAACATTCAGCAGCTTTTCATTAGATGTGTCCTGAGACTACAATGTATATTTTTATAACATTTCTGTTGCAACTCTGTGAGTAATAAATAAAAAAATGAGTAAAGTCCCTTTATATTGTAATCCTAATTTATATGGGATCATTCTATAGATGTATCCCACTGATTTCTGCCTAGTAACGTGGGTCTTCTCTTTCCATGCAGGGAAGTACAAAGTAATCAATGGTATAATTTCCCCAGTTGGGGACGGGTACAAGAAGAAAGGGCTGATTGAGGCTTCTCACCGGTTGGCTATGGCTAACCTGGCTGCAAGCTGCTCTGGCTGGGTAACCGTAGACCCGTGGGAGTGCACCCAGAAGGAGTGGGTGGAGACGGTGCTTGTGTTAAGGTATTGGCATCAGCAACATTACAATGTCTGGAGAGAGAATGTGATAATGATGCAGTTTTTGTGTTTAACTTAATCAACTTCACTAGAGACACTTTTTATGAATAGGCATAATCTGATTGTCTAGCGCTTGTGCACAAGATACAAAGGCAAATAGTCGCACCATACAAGTTTGCAGTTTTTTTCTTTCATCAGGAAAGGAAGTACATAGAGGCATAACTAAAACTCACTGGGCCTAGGGCTGCAACGGGGACCCTTTCAACAGTTGCATTTCTAGCTGTTTGAAATTAGCAGAATCTAAGCCGGCAGCCCCTTAGGTCAAAACGAGCTGCTTCTCTCTGATTGAGAGTTATCCTTCCCCATTGGTTAGTTTGTACAAAAAGATATGCATGTGCACAGCCTTCCTTTACAAATATGTAGTTATGCTCCTGGAAGTACATACTGCAATGTTTCAGGACACAGCCATTAATCATGATAATTTTGACATTGAAAAAACTATCCTTAATAAAAATTTAAACAAAGCAGGCACCAAAATCTGCAACCTGCATTAACCCTTTAACAACTCATATTTTATTACATTCAAAAAAATCATATATGTATATCTCCATCTAGTAATAACATCAAATAAATATTGGAATAGAATTCCACCACAATGTACCAATCCAATGTAATGATCAACCACTTTAATATCTGAATACGGAGGCAAATATTCTTGACTCATTACTATTAGGATATACTTATTCCCCTTAAAAATCTCTTTCATAAATATTAACCAGTCTATGGGGTAGATTTAACAAATGCCGGGCGGACATGATTAGCCGACAGCATACGCTTTTAACATTGCACAAGCATTTCATGTCAAATGCTTGTGCAATGCTGCCCCCTGCACATTCGCGGCCAATTGTCCGCTAGCAGGGGGTGTCAATCATCCGGATCGACTCGGGATGATTGCAGTCTGCCACCTAAAAGGTGGCAGAGAAGTTAAGTCTTACGATCGCTGCTTCTTAAAGGACCATTCAAAGCCGTAGAATTACATAGTTAACAAGTGCATAATAAAAAGACAAGGCAATAACACCTACTCTGAATTTCAAATAAGCAGTAGATTTTTTTTCTGACAAATTTATTTTTTGTCCAGCCCCCTGTATCATGTGACAGACATCAACCAATCACAGACTAGTATACGTATACCCTGTGAGCTTGTGCACATGCTCGGTAGGATCTTGTTCCCCAGAAAATGTGAATAAAAAAAGACTGTGCAAAGTTTGATAATGGAAGTAAATTGTAAAGTGTCTTAAAACTGCTGCTCTTTCTGAATCCTAAAAGTTTATTTTGACTTGAGTGTCACTTTAACTTAAGTTTCAGGCGGGCCTGAAACCTTGTGCGTAGAAAGCAGCATCCACTGCTTGTTAAATCTACCCCTATATCTCTATTCATCCAATTTGGCAAAAAGGGTATTCAATTTAAAAATCCAAAATGCTTCTTTACACTTCAGAAGGAGTTTTTTGTCGCCACCCCTTCTTGGTCTAGGGATGTGGTCAATTACCTAAAACCTAAGTTGACTTGTACTGTGTCCAGCCTATAAAAAGTGATATGCTACCATGGTCCCAAATCCTAATTTCTGCTGTTAGATATATGCTCGTTAATACGATTGCAGATCTTGCTAGTGGTCTCACCTACATATGCTATCCCACATAGGCATTTAATAAGAAATACATTGCAGATGAAATAACCTCTGATATAAAAAAAAATTGATTTGTTACTGAAAGATGATAGAATGCGTTGCTGGACAGAACAAGTCTCACAAACCTCGCAGACAGAACAAGTAGCTGACAAAGGCTGTTTTCGGAGGGGTGTGATCAGGGGTTTTGACCTAAACCCTGGTCAAGCATGTGGGATTAAAGTCTTTACTGCCCCTGTACAGTATATCATCTTGTGGTTGTGCTTGTTATTTTGAAGCTGACAAGATTGCCTTGTTATTCATTTTATTTTATTTTATCAGTTTTCTTTTGTGTTTATGCTAGAGTAGACTCTCTTTGTAGGGCATATTTTTTATTCCCATTCTAATTAGTTTGCATGTTTTTTTTTGTGATGCCAGTATTTTTTACTTTTGACTATAATGATTATAATGGAGCTGAACTTGTAACTATCGAGTGTGACGAGGGTGAGTACAAATTTCTTTGAATTTTGCCATTTTTTAGTTGCAATGTTGAGGCAAGTTTTTTCCACAAGATATTAGTTTAATGAACTAGATTTAAAGAATGTAGGCCGTTGTCTCGCTTTTTTGGATAAATGGCGGTCAAGTTTCTAGGATGCAGAAAACACATATCTAAATACAGATATACTGTGGTTCTTTATCTGCCAGTAAAACAGGCGCCTGCGGTTAGCTCCTTGGTGTTTTATTATTTTGGTTGTGTAGCTGAGTGTAACATTAAACTGAGACATCTCTGCTTCTTGCAGACATCACCAGCAGAAACTGGCATGCGCTGAAGGTGGAGCCAGTCCCGAGAAGAAAGTCGCCAACAGAAAAAGTAACAAGAGAAAAAGGGTGGATGGCTGTCAGGATGTGCCCGACCATAAATGTCCAGATAGCAGAGGTTAGAAATCACAGCAAATGGGCAGGAGGGACAACCAGGGGCCAGCAGTATGGGTCCACCTGTAACCCTGTTCTCATATCTTTCATTGTTGTTTTTAAGAAAAAACACTTAATTACGTTTATATATATATATATATATATATATACTCTATTAGTTCCTCCCTTGGAAATATGGCAGATTAATGGGATATGGGAACTTATTTGGGTAAATGCTGTTACTACATTCCTAAATTTCCAGGGACATCTATGTTTTTACATTTCTTTCATGTAATTGGCAAGAGTCCATGAGCTAGTGACGTATGGGATATACAATCCTACCAGGAGGGGCAAAGTTTCCCAAACCTCAAAATGCCTATAAATACACCCCTCACCACACCCACAATTCAGTTTTACAATCTTTGCCTCCCTATGGAGGTGGTGAAGTAAGTTTGTGCTTGATTTTCTTTTGTGATATGCGCTTCTCAGCATTTTGAAGCCCGATTCCTCTCAGAGTACAGTGTTTGTCAGAGGGATGTGAAGGGAGGATGTGAATCACCTATTGATTCAATGGTTTTCCTCACGGGAAATCTTTTCATAGGTTCTCTGTTATTGGTCGTAGAGATTCATCTCCTACCTCCCTTTTCAGATTGACGATATACTCTCATATTCCATTACCTTTACTGATACTTTTTCAGTACTGGTAATTCAGTTTTACAATCTTTGCCTCCCTATGGAGGTGGTGAAGTAAGTTTGTGCTTGATTTTCTTTTGTGATATGCGCTTCTCAGCATTTTGAAGCCCGATTCCTCTCAGAGTACAGTGTTTGTCAGAGGGATGTGAAGGGAATATCACCTATTGATTCAATGGTTTTCCTCACGGGAAATCTTTTCATAGGTTCTCTGTTATTGGTCGTAGAAATTCATCTCCTACCTCCCTTTTCAGATTGACGATATACTCTCATATTCCATTACCTTTACTGATACTTTTTCAGTACTGGTTTGGCTATCTGCTATATGTGGATGGGTGTCTTTCGATAAGTATGTTTTCATTACTTAAGACACTCTCAGCTATGGTTTGGCACTTTATGTATTAATATAAAGTTTTAAATATATGTATTGTACTTATATTTGCCTTGAGTCAGGTTTATTTATATTTCCTTTTGCAGATTATCAGTTTCAAAATTGGGAAAACATATTTAGGAAGTTATTTTTTCTTACCTGGGGTATAGTCTTTTCTTCAAATTGACTGCTTTTTCTTTCATTTTCAAGGACAAAATTCGGCTTGCAAGGTCGCAAAATTTTGATATTTATTGCGTCATTCTTGGCGCAATAATGTTTTTGGCATGAAGGTACATTCAGTGACACAAATTCATAATTTCTGGTGTCTTAGTTGATGCCAAGTTCCTTGCACAAGGTTGCGTCTGCCATGACGCGAGTTGCGTCATTTCCGGATGATGTTAGCGCAAAAAAAAAAAATCATTTTGCGTTGTGCATCATACTTGGAGCAAAATAATTTTATTATTTAAACCCCACTTCCTATATGCCTCTTGCCTTTTTATGCTCAGAGGGCTATGCTATTTGCATTTTTTTCCCATTCATGAAACTGCCATATAAGGAAATTGATAATTTTGATTTATATGTTTTTTTTTCTCTTACATTTGCAAGATGTCTCAATCTGATCCTGTCTCAGAAACAACTGTTGGAACCCTGCTGCCTGATAACAGTTCTACCAAAGCTAAGTGTATCTGTTGTAAGTTAGCGGAGATTATATCTCCAGCTGTAGTATGTAACAGTTGTCATGATAAACTTTTACATGCAGAATGTAACCATCAGTACTAGTACAATGCCTGTTGTTCCTTCAACATCTAATGTACATGATATCCCTGTGAATATTAAAGATGTTATTGCTGATGCAATTCAGAAGGCTTAGTCTGCTATTCCGCCTTCTAATAAACGTAAAAGGTCTTTTAAAACTTCTCATAAAGTTGATGAAATTTCAAATGACCGACAACATACTGAATTATCCTCCTCTGATAAGGATCTATCTGATTCAGAAGATCCTACCTTAGATATTGACACTGACAAATCTACTTATCTCTGTAAGATGGAGTATTTTCGTTCCTTGTTAAAAGAGGTGTTGATTACTTTGGATATTAAGGAATCTAGTCCTCTTGATACTAAAACTAGTAAACATTTAAATTCTGTTTATAACCCTCCTGTGGTTACTCCAGAGGTTTTTCCAGTTCCTGATGCTATTTCTGATATGACTTCAAAGGAATGGGATAGGCCTGGTACTTCTTTTATTCCTTCTTCTAGGTTTAAAAAGTTGTATCCTGCCAGCAGCTAGATTGGAGTTTTGGGAAACAATCCCCAAAGTTGATGGGGCTATCTCTACTCTTTTGCCAAACTTACTACTATTCCTATGGAAGATAGTACTTCTTTTAAGGATCCTTTAGATAGGAAACTTGAATCTTATCTAATGAATCTTATTTATTTTCTTGCTATATTCTTAGGCCTGCTATATCTATGGCTGATGTTGCAGCTGCATCAACTTTTTGGTTGGAAAGCTTAGCGCAACAGGAAACAGATTCTGATTTGTCTAGCATTGTTCGCTTGCTTCAACATGCTAATCATTTTATCTGTGATGCTATTTTTGATATCATCAAAATTAATGTTAAATCTATGTATTTAGCTATTTTAGCTATAAGAGCTTTGTGGCTCAAATATTGGGATGCTGACATGGTATCTAGGTCTAGATTACTATCTCTTTCTTTCCAAGGTAACAATTTATTTTGTTCTCAGTTGGATTCAATTATTTCAACTGTCACTGTGGGGGAAGGGAGTTTTTTTGCCAGTGCCACAGATAAAAGATCTAAGGGTAAATCTAAAGCTTCTAATCGTTTTCGTTCTTTTCGACAGAATAAGGAACAGAAAGCCAATCCTTCCCCCAAAGAATCTGGTTCCAATTGGAAACCTTCTCTCAAGTTTGAATAAATCCAAGCCTTTTAAGAAACCAAAGCCAGCCCCCAAGTTTGCATGAAGGTGCGGCCCTCATTCCAGTTCAAAGGGGGCAGATTAAAAAATTTCCAAAACATTTGGGCAGATTTTTGGATTCAGAGTATTGTCTCTCAAGGGTATCAAATAGGATTCAGAGTAAGACCTCCTGTGAGAAGATTTTTCTCTCACACGTTACAGCAAATCCAGTGAAGGCTCAGGCTTTTCTGAAGTGTGTTTCAGATCTAGAGCTTTCAGGGGTAATCATACCAGCTCTGTTTCAGGAACAGGGTCTGGGGTTTTATTCAAATCTATTCATTGTCCCAAAGAAAGAAAATTCATTCAGGCCAGTTCTGGATCTGAATATTTTGAATCATTTTGTAAGAGTGCCAAGTTTCAAAATGGTGACTATAAGGACTATTCTGCCTTTTGTTCAGCAAGGTCATTATATGTCCACGATAGATTTACAGGATGCATATCTTCATATTCGATTCATCCAGACCACTATCGATTTCTGAGATTCTCTATTCTAGACAAGCATTACCAATTTGTCGCTCTTCCATTTGGCCTAGCGACAGCTCCAAGAATTTTTTCAAAGATTCTCAGTGCCCTACTCTTTGTAATCAGAGAACAGGGTATTGCGGTGTTTCCTTATTTGGACGATATCTTGGTACTAGCTCAGTCTTTACATTCTGCTGAATCTCACACAAATCAACTAGTGTTGTTTCTTCAAAGACATGGTTGGAGGATCAATTTACCGAAAAGTTCCTCAGACGAGGGTCACCTTTTTAGGGTTCCAGATAGATTCAGTGTCCATGACTCTGTCTCTAACAGACAAGAGACGAATGAAACTAGTTTCAGCTTGTCGAATCCTTCAGTCTCAATCATTCCCTTCAGTGGCTATGTACATGGAAGTTTTAGGTCTCATGACTGCAGCATCGGACGCGATCCCCTTTGCTTGTTTTCATATGAGACCTCTTCAGCTTTGTATGCTGAATCAATGGTGCAGGGATTATACAAGGATATCACAATTATTATCCTTAAATACCAATGTTCGACTCTCTCTGACTTGGTGGTTAGATTACCATCGTATAGTTCAAGGGGCTTCTTTTGTTCGTCCAACCTGGACTGTAATCACAACAGATGCAAGTCTTTCAGGTTAGGGAGCTGTCTGGGGATCTCTGACAGCACAAGGGGTTTGGAAATCTCAAGAGGCGAGGTTACCAATCAATATTTTAGAACTCCGTGCTATTTTCAGGGCTCTTCAGGTTTGGCCTCTGTTGAAGAGAGAACCATTAATTTGTTTTCAGACAGACAATATCACTACTGTGGCATATGTCAATCATCAGGGTGGGACTCACTGTCCCCTAGCTATGAAAGAAGTATCTTGGATACTTTCTTGGGCAGCATCCAGCTCTTGTCTTATTTCTGTGGTACATTTCCCAGGTGTAGACAATTGGGAAGCGGATTATTTCAGCCACCAGACTTTACATCCGTGGGGAGTGATCTCTCCATCCAGATGTGTTTCATTTAGATTGTTCAGATGTGGGGTCTTCCAGAAATAGATCTGATGGCTTCACATTTAAACAAAAAACTTTCCAGGTACTTGTCCAGGTCCACGGATTCTTTAGGCAGAGTCGGTGGATGCGTTAGCAGTTCCTTGGTTTTACCAACCTGCTTATATCTTTCCGCTTCTAGTTCTTCTTCCAAGAGTGATCTCCAAGATCATCATGGAAAAATTGTTTGTGTTTCTGGTAGCACCAGCATGGCCTCACAGGTTCTGATATGCGGATCTTGTCCAGATTTCCAGTTGCCAACCTTGGCCACTTCCTTTAAGACCAGATCTTCTGTCTCAAGGACCGTTTTTCCATCAGGATCTCAAATCGTTAAATTTGAAGGTATGGAAATTGAACGCTTAGTGCTTCATCATAGAGGTTTCTCTTGACTAAGTGATTGATACTATGTTACAGGCTTGTAAATCTGTTTAAGCTACTTAAGCTTTCAGGAAGACTTCTAGTCTAAATGTTGTCTTTTCTAGTTTTAGGAAAGGTCAGAAAGCTTCTGCCATTTCCTTGGCATCTTGGTTAAAGCTTTTGATTCATCAGGCTTATTTGGAGTCGGGTCAGGCTCTGCCTCAGAGAATCACAGCTAATTCTACTAGATTAGTCTCCACTTTGTGGGCTTTTAAGAATGAAGCTTCAGTTGATCAGATTTGCAAAGCAGCAACTTGGTCTTCTTTGCATACATTTACTAAATTCTACCGTTTTTATGTATTTGCCTCTTCGAAAGAAGTTTTTGGTAGAAAAGTTCTTCAGGCAGCTGTTTCAGTTTGATTCCTCTGCTTATGTTTTAATTTTTTTCTTTTCAATTGTGAGAAAAACTTATTTTTTTGGATGTGGATTTAATTTATTCAGCGGAAAATGGCTGTTTTTATTTTTATCCCTCCCTCTCTAATGACTCTTCTGTGGAGTACCACATCTTGGGTATTACTATCCCATACGTCACTAGCTCATGGACTCTTGCCAATTACATGAAAGAAAACATAATTTATGTAAGAACTTACCTGATAAATTCATTTCTTTCATAACCTTTTTATAGTGGTTATGTTTAGCGCAAAATAGAGGGTGAAGAGAGAGTGCAAAAGAGAGGGTTGAGAGAGAGCAAAAGAGAGGGTTGAGAGAGAGAAAGCAAAAGAGAGGGGGGGAGAGAGAGCAAAAGAGAGGGGGAGGAGAGAGCAAAAGAGGAGGGGAGAGAGCAAAAGATCGGGGGAAGAGAGCAAAAGAGGGGGGGAGAGATAGAGCAAAAGAGGGTGGAGAGAGAGAGCGCAAAAAAGAGAGTGGAGAGAGAGCAAAATAGAGGGGGGAGAGAGAGAGCAAAAGAGAGGGGAGAGAGTGCAAAAGAGAGGGGAGAGAGTGCAAAAGAGAGAGGAGAAAGCGCTAAAGAGAGGGGGGAGAGAGATAGCAAAAGAGAGGGGGAAGAGAGAGCAAAATAGAGGGGGCGAAGAGAGCAAGGGGTTGGACATGCTGTACTGCAAAAAATGCCCCGTGTACACGGGCTTTAGGACTAGTATGTATGTACGTATGTATGTATGTATGTGTATATATATATATATAGATATATTATACTAGATGTAGACTTTCTACTCATGTTCACTGACATATACAGGCCCATTTATCAAGCTCCGTATGGAGCTTGAAGGGCCGTGTTTCTGGCGAGTCTTCAGACTCGCCAGAAACACAACTTATGAAGCAGCGGTCAAAAGACCGCTGCTCCATAACCCTGTCCGCCTGCTCTGAACAGGCGGACAGGAATCGCCAGACATCAACCCGATCGAATACGATCGGGTTGATTGACAGCTCCCTGCTGGCGGCCGATTGGCCGCGAGTCAGCAGGGGGCGGCGTTGCACCAGCAGCTCTTGTGAGCTGCTGGTGCAATGTTAAATGCGGAGAGCGTATTGCTCTCCGCATTTAGCGAGGTCTTGCGGACCTGATCCGCAGTGTCGGATCAGGTCCGCAAGACCTTTGATAAATGGGCCTGTAAGGTTCTTCCTACTTATTATCAATGAGTATTAGCTGGAAGCAGCTATCAGTCAATGAGCATTAGCAGGAAGTAGCTATCAGTCAATGAGCATTGGCAGGAAGTAGCTATCAGTCAATGAGCTTTAGCAGGAAGTAGCTATAGTCAATGAGCACTAGCAGGAAGTAGCTATAGTCAATGAGCATTAGCAGGAAGTACATATCAGTCAATGAGCACTAGCAGAAAGTAACTATCAGTTAATGAGTGTTAGCAGGAAGTACATATCAGTAAATGAGCGTTAGCAGACAGTACATATCAGTCAATGAGCGTTAGCAGAAAGTACAAATCCGTCAATGAGTGTTAGCAAAAAGTACATATCAGTCAATGAGCATTAGCAGAAAGTACATATCAGTCAATGAGTGTTAGCAGAAAGTACATATCAGTCAATAAGAGTTAGCAGAAAGTACATATCAGTCAATAAGCGTTAGCAGAAAGTACATATAAGTCAATAAGAGTTAGCAGAAAGCTCATTGACTGATATGTACTTTCTGCTAACGCTCATTGACTGATATGTACTGTCTGCTAACGCTCATTGACTGATATGTACTTTCTGCTAACACTCATTGACTGATATGTACTTTCTGCTAACACTCATTGACTGATATGTACTGTCTGCTAACGCTCATTGACTGATATGTACTTTCTGCTAACACTCATTGACTGATATGTACTGTCTGCTAACGCTCATTGACTGATATGTACTGTCTGCTAACGCTCATTTACTGATATGTACTTCCTGCTAACACTCATTAACTGATATGTACTTTCTGCTAGTGCTCATTGACTGATATGTACTTCCTGCTAATGCTCATTGACTATAGCTACTTCCTGCTAGTGCTCATTGACTATAGCTACTTCCTGCTAAAGCTCATTGACTGATAGCTACTTCCTGCCAATGCTCATTGACTGATAGCTACTTCCTGCTAATGCTCATTGATAATAAGTAGGAAGAACCTATATGTCAGTGAACATGAGTAGAAAGTCTACAGAAAGTACATATCAGTTAATGAGTGTTAGCAGGAAGTACATATCAGTAAATGAGCGTTAGCAGACAGTACATATCAGTCAATGAGCGTTAGCAGACAGTACATATCAGTCAATGAGTGTTAGCAGAAAGTACATATCAGTCAATGAGCGTTAGCAGACAGTACATATCAGTCAATGAGTGTTAGCAGAAAGTACATATCAGTCAATGAGTGTTAGCAGAAAGTACATATCAGTCAATGAGCGTTAGCAGACAGTACATATCAGTCAATGAGCGTTAGCAGAAAGTACATATCAGTCAATGAGCGTTAGCAGAAAGTACATATCAGTCAATGAGTGTTAGCAGACAGTACATATCAGTCAATGAGTGTTAGCAGACAGTACATATCAGTCAATGAGTGTTAGCAGACAGTACATATCAGTCAATGAGTGTTAGCAGACAGTACATATCAGTCAATGAGTGTTAGCAGACAGTACATATCAGTCAATGAGTGTTAGCAGAAAGTACATATCAGTCAATAAGCGTTAGCAGAAAGTACATATCAGTCAATGAGTGTTAGCAGACAGTACATATCAGTCAATGAGCATTAGCAGAAAGTACATATCAGTCAATGAGTGTTAGCAGAAAGTACATATCAGTCAATAAGAGTTAGCAGAAAGTACATATCAGTCAATAAGCGTTAGCAGAAAGTACATATAAGTCAATAAGAGTTAGCAGAAAGTACATATCAGTCAATGAGTGTTAGCAGACAGTACATATCAGTCAATAAGAGTTAGCAGACAGTACATATCAGTCAATGAGCATTAGCAGAAAGTACATATCAGTCAATGAGCGTCAGCAGAAAGTACATATCAGTCAATGAGCGTTAGCAGACAGTACATATCATTTAATGAGCGTTAGCAGACAGTACATATCAGTCAATGAGCGTTAGCAGACAGTACATATCAGTCAATGGGTGTTAGCAGACAGTACATATCAGTCAATGGGTGTTAGCAGACAGTACATATCAGTCAATGGGTGTTAGCAGACAGTACATATCAGTCAATGGGTGTTAGCAGACAGTACATATCAGTCAATGGGTGTTAGCAGACAGTACATATCAGTCAATGGGTGTTAGCAGACAGTACATATCAGTCAATGAGTGTTAGCAGACAGTACATATCAGTCAATGGGTGTTAGCAGACAGTACATATCAGTCAATGAGTGTTAGCAGAAAGTACATATCAGTCAATAAGCGTTACCAGAAAGTACATATCAGTCAATGAGTGTTAGCAGACAGTACATATCAGTCAATGAGCGTTAGCAGAAAGTACATATCAGTCAATGAGTGTTAGCAGACAGTACATATCAGTCAATGAGTGTTAGCAGAAAGTACAAATCCGTCAATGAGTGTTAGCAAAAAGTACCTATCGGTCAATGAGCATTAGAAGAAAGTACATATCAGTCAATGAGCGTTAGAAGAAAGTACATATCAGTCAATGAGCATTAGCAGAAAGTATCAGTCAATGAGCATTAGCAGAAAGTATCAGTCAATGAGCATTAGCAGAAAGTATCTGTCAATAAACGTTAGCAGAAAGTACGTATCAGTCAATGAGCGTTAGCAGAAAGTACGTATCAGTCAATGAGCGTTAGCAGAAAGTACGTATCAGTCAATGAGCACTAGCAGGAAGTAGCTATAGTCCATGAGCATTAGCAGGAAGTAGCTATAGTCAATGAGTATTAGCAGGAAGTAGCTATAGTCAATGAGTGTTAGCAGAAATTATGTATCAGTCAATGAGCACTAGCAGGAAGTAGCTATAGTCCATGAGCATTAGCAGGAAATAGCTATAGTCAATGAGTATTAGCAGGAAGTAGCAATAGTCAATGAGCATTAGCAGGACGTAGCTATCAGTCAATTAGCATTAGCAGGAAGTAGCTCTCAGTCAATGAGCATTAGCAGGAAGTAGCTATCAGTCAATGAGAATTAGAAGGAAGTTGCTATAGTCAATGAGCACTAGCAGGAAGTAGCTATAGTCAATGAGCACTAGAGGGAAGTAGCTATAGTCAATGAGCACTAGCAGGAAGTAGCTCTCAGTCAATGAGAATTAGAAGGAAGTAGCTATAGTCAATGAGCACTAGCAGGAAGTAGCTATAGTCAATGAGCATTAGCAGGAAGTAGCTATAGTCAATGAGCACTAGCAGGAAATAGCTATCAGTAAATGAGAATTAGCAGGAAGTAGCTATCAGTCAATGAGAATGAGCAGAAAGTAGCTATAGTCAATGATCATTAGCAGGAAGTAGCTATCAGTCATGAGCATTCGCAGGAAGCACCTATCAACCAATAAACATTATAAAGAAGTAGCTATCAGTCAATGAGCATTCGCAGGAAGCACCTATCAACCAATAAACATTATAAAGAAGTAGCTATCAGTCAATAAGCATTAGCAGGTAGGGATGTGCATTTGAAACCTTTGTGAGGATCCGAATGTGCAAGTAAGCAGCTGCTTGTTCCCTTTTGATATTTTCGTAGCTGGCTTGATTCCTGTAAAAGATCTTGTTTCTAAAATCTGTGCAAATCCAGATCTTAGAGTAGGGATCTTTTACAGGAATCAATCCGGCTACGAAAATATACAAAGGGAACGAGCGTCTGCTTACTTCCGCATTCAGATACTCACAAATGGATCAGAATGCACATTTCTATTAGCAGGACAAATCAACCAATGAGTATTAGCAGGAAGTACCTTTCAGCTAAGGTGTATATTATATATTTGTATTTGTTCTCTTGCTATCTTTATTTGAAAAAGCAAGAATGTAAGCATAGGAGCCGGCCCATTTTTTTGGTTCAGCTCCTCGGTAGCGCCTGCTGATTAGTGTGTAAATGTAGTCACCAATCAGCACGCGCTACCCAGGTGCTGAACCAAAAATGGGCCGGCTCCTATGCTTACATTCTTGTTTTTTCAAATAAAGATAGCAAGAGAACAAATAAAAAATTATAATAGGAGTAAATTAGAAAGTTGCTGAAAATTGCATGCTCTATCTTAATGATGAAAGAAAAAAGTGGGGTTTTGTCCCTTTAAGAATCATAGGATAAAAAAGGGGAGTGTTTTCTAAAATGTAAATTTGTAAAGTGACGGTATCACCATATAATCATAAAGGATCAGAATGTGACATAATGAGCATTAGCAGGAAGTATCTATCAACCAATGTACACAAGTAGCTATCAGCCAGTGATCATGGTAGGAAGTACATCAGTGACACAGGTGTGTTATTTTAATTTAGATTGAAACAGCTTTTACTGCTTAATTTTTATATAAACAAACGAGTCGTGTTCAGATGTTGCTATTTTATATGGATAACAGAAAAGTTTCTGAGGGCCGTGTCACTTAAAGATCTGTCTCATCTCTCAACTTCTGTTTTCCAGCTGTTCCTCAATTGATGCTGCTGTGTGGGGGTGATATGTTAGAGTCTCTGGGGACCCCAAACCTGTGGAAACCCGAGCATGTGACTGAGATTGTATCCCAATTTGGCCTGATCTGCATCACCCGGATGGCAAGCGATCCCCGTAAGTTCATCTACGAGTCTGATGTTCTCTGGAGATACAAACACAACATTCACCTGGTGGAAGAGTGGATAACCAATGACATTGCCTCCACAAAGATCCGTCGAGCCTTAAGGAGAGGAATGAATGTCCGATACTTGGTGCCTGATCCTGTGGGGGAGTACATTCAAAAGTATGACCTGTATAATGACGAGAGTGAGCAGAAGAATGCTGGACTTGTCTTAGAACCACTAGTCAGGAATACTCGGAATCTACAGAAGCAACATTAATCTTAGCTAGTCCAGAATACTAAAGAGATAAAATATTGTGGGACTTCAAGTTATGGCACATCTTTTTAAGGCAATCTACATCATATTAAACATTACTTGTAGGAAAGTTAGTTATATTTCATTCCCAAATCTGTTAGCATAACAACAATTAGACTGGCTGCAAATTACACTCTGTAGCCAATTTAATACTGTTAGAGTGTTGTGACACATTGTTACACAAACCGTTAACACACTTTCTTGTAGCCGGGAGGCTGAACTGCCTCCAGGATAGCACATAACTGGGGTAGACATGGTGTGCTGAAACCACTTCTACTGCTCACTATTTTTTTACCACCTTGGAACTGGTTTCACAATAAATTAACAACAGAATTGTTTCTTGATATATTTTTCTTTTATTAGCCTGTGTGATCCTCTGCAATGCGTTCTTCATTAAACTAACGTGGAAGTGCAGAGAAAATATGTTTATACATTTTCCAGATATGATTTCTTAATACTCCTTCTCTGGTGGTTTGTGGTCCTTGTAATTATCCTGTTTTCACTATCACTCACTTATATACCGCAAGCTAAATCAGCGCACTGCCAATTTATAGACTTTGTTTTACATAATAAATAAAGGATTTATATTGAAGCAATGGGCTTAATTATATTTGCTCCTTCATATTAGCAATAAATGTTATCTAATTTAAAGTGAATGTAAAGTTGAATGAATGAGTGCCCGGTTTTTAAAAATACAATTAAAAACAGGGGCACATTCGTTCATTAAACTTTACATTGTAGTACTTTTTTCTTTAGCAAACCCAGACCGCGATCCTCGGCCCGCTGCTCCTCTGTACTTACCTCAGCAATGACGAAACCGGCTTCCTTCAATCATGGTGTGCACCCCAGAGCGTCCATTTCAGGAGGCCACGCCATGATTGGAGGAAGCCGGTTTCGTCATTGCTGAGGTAAGTACAGAGGAGCTGCGGTCGGAGGATCGCCGATCGGGGTTTCCTAAAGAAAAAGGTAAGTATTTAAAAAACCAAATGCTGCAATGTAAAGTTTAATGAATGAAAGTGCTCCTGTTTTTATAGTATTTTTAAAAACCGGGCACTCATTCATTCAACTTTACATTCACTTTAGGAGCACTAAAATTCTATGCATATTGACTGCCATAGTAATGTGACATTATATTGTGTTATAGAATAGAGTTAAAGTGAATGTAAATTGCCGGGTTTTTAAAAATTTGATTAAAAACAACAGGGACACTTTAATTCATCCAAATCTACATTTCACTCGTGAAAAAATACCTTTTAAACTTGACAGACGCTCCAGCTTCCCCCGGTCATCGCAAAGCTATTTCTATCAGAAATGATGGATCAGTCATCCTCTAATCACTGTTTCCCCCGGGGGAATCAGTGTCTGAATCGAAGCAGAGGTTTTTTTTATATGGTTGTGTTTGGAAAATGCTTATTAGAAAAGTTATTGGATATTTTAAGACTGATTGCACAAATGTTGGAAAGCTGCATGGACAACAAAAAAGCTCCCACTTAGACATAGCTTCTGTCTTTCCACTACTTTGATACTTGGTATCTTTTAAAAAAAAAAGCAGGAATGTAAGCTTAGGAGCCGTAGCCATTTTTGGTTCAGCACCTGGGTAGCGCATGCTGATTGGTGTCTAAATGTAGCTACCAATCAGCAAGCTCTTCCCAGGATCTAAACCAAAAAAGGTCCGGCTCCTAAGCTTACATTCTTGTATTTTTAGATAAAAATACCAAGAGAACAAAGAAAATTTGATAATAGGAGTAAATGAGAAAGTTGTTTAAAATTGCATGCTCTATCTGAATCATGAAAATTTAGTTTTGAGTAGACTGTCCCTTTTAACCGGTTAAAAAAATAAAATAATCCCCCGCTAATGACTGTCACTTCCCAATTCCCATAACTGATGTCATTTTGAACTATACATTTATATTCCTACTTGTCCTGCAACCTTATAATCTATAAACTTCCATAGTCTTATTCTTGCACAATTCCTAGCTCAACCGTATGTATTCATTCCAGTCTCACTCAGTTTGGCTTGATCTGGTGCCCCAGCTCCTCTGTCCAGAATTTGTATTCTGGGTGTGGGAGAAGAATTTGACGATTGTGCTGGTAATCCGTAATCTTCCGGCATTGCATGGGATGCAGGGGCGTATTAAGGCATAGGCCGACAAGGGCGGCAGATTGGAGCGGGCCTGGCAATTTCCTGCTATCATGTTATATTTACTATAACGGCATTTTCAAAATATCAGGAGTTTTGTGGGTCAGTGCGGTGACGGAATATCATGGGAAGGGGGTGGAGTCTGAGACGTATGACTGCTATCCACAGGTAATGTGGCAGTCACGCTGCGTGAGGCTTCAGCAGGTGTGACAGGTGGTAGCCGCGACAAGACGGCTAGGACCTGTCGGGATATTCCGGAGAGGCACATGGAGTAAGGTAAGAAGGACAAGAGGCATCCGGGCTGGTGAAACACGTGGGGGAAGTCTAGAGATAAAAATTATTGAGGCTTGTAATTGCAGGCAGCTGAGCGAGTAGGTGACAGGTAAGCACAGCCAGTCAAGGAGCGTAGCACCCATGGGAGAGTGAACGGGATCTACAGGTGTCAGGGAATGAGTAAGATTGGCTGCAGCAGCTGTACTGCTGTAGTTTAACTCGGGCGTCCAGTCCACTGGTAGATCATGATTGGTACACTGATTAACCTGATTACAGTTCATAATATATCAGAGTGTGGTAGGTGTTGCACAGAGCTATTTCTGATTAGAATGTTACATTATAATATCAGTGATACTTTCTGATATTTGACGGGCATGGCACTGAAATTTGTACATTGATCTGTATTTCATTCAATTCAGACATAGGTAAACGTCTAACAACTAGAAGATGTCCCAGGACATATCTCTCTCTGTGCATCTAGCAATGACAGCTAGCACCAGATACAATAAATATATATCTGAAGGGAGCGCACAAGCTACAATGAAAAATGCATGTGATTTCATTGCATCTGTAATCTAAAGAATTATTCACATCCAATTGTTGTTAGTGAACAATTTCTAAAATGTCCAAGTTGTACACAAATGGAATGTGATACTATGACACTGAAATAACTGTGCAAAATGAAAACAATGTGATAATGATACTATGATATTAAATAAATAGTCTGTATGTGTCAAACAGTTAATATAGAGTAACGATGAGGCGGCTCCAATTGACACCTGTAAACAAGAAGAGAAGAAAGAGGCATTGCTGGGAGATAGCAATAAAAACATAGGAATCAAACTCACAATGGTGGTGGAACCTTAGAAAAGAGATTCTAAAAAGGCTGACTGATGCTCACAGTGGTCAGATCACTGAAACCACCGTAAAGCAGCTACCTCCCAAATGTTCCAATTTTGTGCTAGATTATGAGTGGAGTGCAAAATTGCGCTTACAAGAGTACAATATTTGTGCTCCACTCATAATACCATTGCACGCTGGCATTTGAGGACTAGTACAATCGTGTTCGTATTGCATGGAAGCTTTGTGCTCAATTGAGCACACTTCCGTAGGCT
Organism: Bombina bombina; assembly: GCF_027579735.1. Classification (NCBI taxonomy): domain Eukaryota; kingdom Metazoa; phylum Chordata; class Amphibia; order Anura; family Bombinatoridae; genus Bombina; species Bombina bombina. Next base: position 298,079,680 of record NC_069506.1, on the reverse strand, counting down.
CCAATGGGAGCCTCGTTCTCATGCCGTGAGATACAGCACAGAACCTAGCACAGCAAACGGGGTAAGTCACACAGCGAAGGGCAGCAAATGTGTGTGTGTGTGTATATATATATATGTATATACACATATTAACACATAAATATATATGTATATAAGCATATACATATACAGTTGTATGCAAAAGTTTAGGCACCCCTGACAATTTCCATGATTTTCATTTATAAATAATTGGCTGTTTGGATCAGCAACTTCATTTTGATCTATCAAATAACTGAAGGACACAGTAATATTTCAGAAGGGAAATTAGGTTTATTGGATTAACAGAAAATGTGCAATATGCATCAAAACTAAATTAAACAGGTGCATAAATTTGGGCACCCTCGTCATTTTGTTGATTTGAATACCTGTAACTACCTAGCACTGATTAATTAAACACACAATTGGTTTGGTGAGACCATTAAGCCTTGAACTTCATAGACAGGTGCATCCAATCAAGGGGAAAAGGTTTTAAGGTGGCCAATTGCAAGTTGTTGTTCTCTTTGACTCTGCTGTGAAGAGTGGCAACATGGGGGCCTCAAAACAACTCTCAAATGACCTGAAAACAAAGATTGTTCAACATTATGGTTTAGGGGAAGGCTACAAAAAGCTATTGAAGAGATTTAAGCTGTCAGTGTCCACTGTGCGGAACATAGTGAGGAAATGGAAGACCACAGGCACAGTTCTTCTTAAGGCCTGAAGTAAAATATTGGAAAGGCAAAGGATGGTGAGAACGGTCAAAAACAGCCCACAGACCACCTCCAAAGACCTACAACATCATCTAGCTGCAGATGGTGTCACTGAGTATCGTTCAACAATTCAGAGTATGGGAGAGTGATGCAGAAGAAGCCTTTTCTGCACACACGCCACAAACAGAGTCGGTTGAGGTATGCAAATGAACATTTGGACAAGCCAGCTTCGTTTTGGAAGAAGGTGCTGTGGACTGATGAAACAAAGATTGAGTAATTTGGTCATAACAAGGGGCGTTATGCATGGCGGCAAAAGAACACAGCGTTCCAAAACAAACACTTGCTAGCCACAGTAAAATGTGGTGGATGTTCCATCATGCTGTGGGGCTATGTGGCCAGTGCCGGTACTGGGAATCTTGTTAAAGTTGAGGGTCGCATGGATTCCACTCAATATCAGCAGATACTTGAGAATAATGTTGAGGAATCAGTCACAAAGTTGAAGTTATGCCAGGGCTGGATATTTCAACAAGACAATGACCCAAAACACTGCTCAAAATCTACTCTGGCATTTATGCAGAGGAACAAGTTCAATGTTCTGGAATGGCCATCCCAGCCCCCAGACCTGAATATCATTGAAAATCTGTAGGGTGATTTGAAGCGGGCTGTCCATGCTCGGCAACCATCAAACCTAACTGAATTGGAGATCTTTTGCAAGGAGAAATGGTCCACAATACCTTCATCCAGAATCCAGACACTCATTACAGGCTATAGGAAGCGTCTAGAGGCTGTTATTTCTGCTAAAGGATGTTCTACTAAATATTGATGCAATATTTCTGTTGGGGTGACCAAATGTATGCACCTGTCTAATTTCGTTTTGATGCATATTGCACATTTTCTGTTAATCCAATAAACCTAATTTCAATTCTGAAATATTACTGTGTCCTTCAGTTATTTGATAGATCAAAATGAAATTGCTGATCCAAACACCCAATTATTTATAAATAAAAATCATGGAAATTGTCAGGGGTGCCTAAACCTTTGCATACAACTGTATATTTACAGAGAACACACAGTTCCCATAGACCGCAATGTAAAGGCACTTTTCAGCAACACCCTACTACTACCAACTGTGAGCAGTTAAAACTGCTTCATGCAGTCATTTAAAAAAAAAAAGCTACATTTTTTATTTTATTATTACCAACACCACACTTAAATTTGGGGGCAATTGTGGGACATTTAGATGATCTCTGGTTAATTTTCAGAAAGCTAATTGCTACCGTGAGCTTGCGATAGCAATAGCCAGCCACTTGTAACGGCTGGTTATTTATTGTGCGCCTGTAAACGGGAGAAATTGCCCATTTACGGGTGCACAATAAATTAGCGCTCCACTTGTAATCTAGCCCTTTGTGTGGAAGGTGCAGTCAGGCTGACAGTTTTCGGGTAATCTGTGTAATGATCCACAAGACAGGCAATTAGATCGCACAAGACAAAGGAAAAGGTCCCTAGAAAGAGAAGAAGAGGAAATAGAGCAGGAAAACATGTACAGACAAACAGGGAGATCAAGAATAGAATAAATAGGGCTAAAAAAGATGTTTTCAATCTTGCCAACATTGATCTAGATTCAAATGACATAAGCCTTCTACAGAAAGGTTTACATTTTGCTCCCAAATCAAAGCCCAATAAATTTGAAATGTACGTGGACATACATAAATATGTCAGGAAGCTCACTCTCAAGAGATATTTCTTAAAAAATCATGAAAATAGGAATACTACTAATAATTCTTATATAGAATTGGCTGACCTGGGTACTTTTAAGTATTTTAAAAGACCTTGAAAATGAAAATCATATAGTTAATCCATATGTAACAAATCATTATTTTAATATCCAAATAGACAACGCTACAGATGAAAATTTAAATGAATTTATTGACACATTGAATCTGTCCCAACATGATATTGAAACAGAAATTCATCATTCACATTTTAAAGGTAAATCTACATTTAACCCAGTAGGATCTCAAGGGGAGCAACTGTCCATGTTTTCTAAATTAGTACTGAACGAGATAGAAGAACAGTTTAAAAATGAAAATATTAATACATTTTTAAATAAACATAATGATAATTTATCTATCATGGAACGAAAATCTTTAAAAAAACTTGCGAATAACGATGAGATCATAATACGCCCCGCCGATAAAGGCGGTGGAATTGTTATTCAGAAAAAAGAGGAATATCTACAAGAGGTGTATAAACTTTTAAACGATAAAGAAACATACCAAATTCTAGACAGAGATCCTACAGAAATATTTAATAAAGAACTTTATAAAATGTTGAATAAAGCAAAATCAGAAGGTATAGTTAATGAAAATGAATTTAAGTTTATATTTACCAATCAACCGAACATATCAATTATTTATCATTTACCAAAAATTCATAAAAATCCTCAAAACTCACCTGGAAGGCCAATAGTGTCGGGTATAGGGTCAATTTGCGATAATTTATCCAAATACGTTGATTTTTATCTCCAACCGATAGTTAAAAACACCAAAGCAGAGGTGAGGAGCTTCCTGTTGGAGGTGGAGCATGCAGGTGATTGCAGGTAGCTGCAGGTGCTGAGGACGCTCCACGCCTCTGAGAGAGGCCCAAATCAATTTCCAACATATGCACTGGTTTCCCTTGGCCATATCCAGGCTTGGGAACATGGATTACGATCCAGCATGGGAAGTTAGAATAGCAGCCTAAAAAGTGCACGGTGGCTGGTGCACGCCATTTCTACAAATACTCCCAGTTGTTAAGCTATTATTATCTCAAGATAAATACGCTATAATATCTAAGGACTTACACCTGAGATTGTCAACACTTCTACCTACTACACCCTGCACCTGAATGGCATCTGTGGAGAGACTCTAAGCCCACCTGCACAAGAGCTGTCTCCTGGATCGAGCTTACCTACACGCTGACATACAGGTCTCAGATCGAGGATCCTGGCACTCACCTGGCTGAGTGCGCGGTGTGCTTGGCGGCGGTCTGTCCGCTCGTTGGTGGTGCTGTTTGGGGCTTTTGGAGTTCCCGGTGCAGGCAAGGAAGGAGTCTCTCTTTGGGGTTGAGAGCGGAGCGGTGGCGGCTTGGAGACCAACGCGAGGAATCTTGGCCCCCTGGTTGGGCAGGCAGCGGAGGTGGTCCCGCCCCCTCCAACCTGAGTCATCGGGGAGCGTCGCAGTACATCGACCCTGGTTGCGGTATGCTTGGACCCCCCGCGCCGAGGACCGGCATTTCAGCGGAGGAGAAGCGCTAGAGCTGTACGCTTGTCAGGCTGCAAGTTCCCCCTTGCAGAGGTTTGCCTCTTTGGAAAGCAGCTGGGGTTTGCTTGGAGCACTGGGCTTCGAAGTTTGAGCGGTCCGGCAAGTTACCTGGACGGAGAAACAAGGTACTGTGCTTTGATAGTTGCATAAATGCTGGCCCGGATTAATCCTTTTGGGTACACTGATCCTATTTACACAGCCTGCTTAAGTGTCCTAAAGCTTTTTCTTCACTCGTCATATTGGGCCCTGCTGGTTGGAGCCACAGAGCGGTTGGACAGCTTAAGTTCGTCTGAAAAGACTGGCTGCGAAGGCAGTAAAGACTTTTCTGTAAAAATATCATAATTTGAACCAAAGTGTACTAGGAGAAAGTTGTGGACTATTTATGTATGTATATGCTGCCTTAACACAGTTCCCTCTACCTAGACGTTTTGGCACTATTTATATATCATTTATATATACCCTGTAGCAAGTACAAACCTCCTTTTGTCTCAAATTACTGCTTTTGTTTGAATGCAGGCTGTTGGGAGATAATATAAGCATAAAAAGGGGTTTACAGAAGGTTAATAGTTATTAGAATACAGTGGCTATATGAAACTCTCTCTTAACAGCTACGAGTTTAAGGAATCTTTATTTTCAGGCTGAGAAGCATTTATATCTGATACACACAATATAGGGCAGATGCCTAGTTGAACTCACGGTGCCTTATCTATATCTCCAAGGCTCCTACAGGTGTATCTGTGACGAATTAATACCTTTAAATACTAGGCAGTGGTCCATATTTTAGCAAATTAAGTTTAGAAGTATATATTAGAGTGTTCATACATACTCAAGCTGTATGGGGTATCACCTACTGTGTGGCTCTAGGGTGGAATCTGGGTTCCCATTTTGACATTTATTTACTAGGGCAGGTGTCCCTACACAAGCTACATTAGGTATTGTTTATTGTGCTGCTTCATATTTTGAAACTGATTATCTATGCTGTCATCTATTCGCCTTGTTTAACTGTTTTCTAAATTAAGAGGACTTGAAGTTAGGAATAATCCCCTCACCTGTTAGAGTAAATTATAACGTAGAGATTTGTGGATTATAAGGGACATTCGAACAAAAATGTTGTAGCATATTTTGGAGAATAAATTTCTTAACTCATAAGGAAAGCTAGCATTCAAGGAAGGGCTACATATTCAGTTTTACTTAGAGTTTGTCTACTAAGGTATTATAGGTTTTGGATTTACATACTTCTGCGCTAAATCTTCTAGACAATATATAGCACTTTACAGACACTTACTAGCTGAGCTTTGTTTATGGATAAATATATGCAGCAAAGGAACTCCCCCTCCAATATGCCCCCCAAATCCCGAGAAAAGAAGGGGAGCAGCAGGAACTTGGATTCGAGCGCTGTATCCCCTTTGGAAAAAAGCGTCTCTATCCCCTCCCCTAATAATTTGGCTGAATTTGCAGCTGAAGTAGCTAAAATTTTGACACCTCAATTTGATATGATCAAACAGGAGATCAGAAACGAGATTTCAAACCTCACCTTGGAGGTTAGGCAGTTTTCATCCAGACTAGATGAAATTGAGAATCGGATCTCAGATCTGGAAGACAGATTTAATGTTATTGATCCAATATTGGACTCTCATAGCAAATCTATCACTGCGCTGCAAGCCAAAGTCGAAGATCTCGAGGATCGTTCGAGGCGCAATAACCTCAAAGTGATTGGTCTGCCTGAGTCTCCTGAGTTCCAAGATCTAATGAATTTCGCCACTATCACATTACCACAGGCCTTACAGATCCCGGCTCCTGCTGCTCCCTTTCTGATTGAAAGGGTACATAGGATAGGCCAAAGACGTGAACAGACTGAAGCCTCGAGACCCAGACCAGTAATCTTTAAATTTGTCAACTTTCAGGACAAAGTAACATATCTTAAACATTACAGGAAATGCGGTTCTCTCTCTCTAGGCCCACATAAATTACTATTGTTCCAGGACTTCTCTACAGAAACATTAACCAAGAGAAGGGATATGTCCTTCTTTTATGCGAGGTTACAGAGTGAGAACTACAATATTAGACTAATGTACCCAGCAAAGTTGATAGTGCAGAAAGATGGCAGTACATATACACTTAATACTGTTATGGAGGCTGAGACCTTTTGTAGGGAGGCAGGGGTCCCATGATCTGGTCCCTATCCCAATGGGAGGGGATTTTTTCTTTTTCTTTCCTTCTTTTTTCTTGATCACAGAATCTGAATATTTTACCACTTAAAGTTATTGATATGAGCAATAGGGTCTGTGAATTTGAGAATACGACAGTTTTAGAAATGGTGTTTTTATGTTTGTTTCAGGGTCTGTGTGGGTTGTGGTTATTATGGTTGTTTTTTTGTTTTTTGTTTTTTTCTCCTCTCCTCTCTCGCTCGCTCTCCTCTCTCCTCCTTCCGCCCCCTCGCGCCTTCCCTCTCCCTCTCGACTCCCTGTTATGGCGCATAGTGGAGATGGGTCTTTGCTGCACCCCCAGGGCAAAACACAGCGAGATCTTTGACTGCTGGCCATATACTGGATCAGTATGATGATTAGTTCTGAGGATGTATAATCTTAATCTTTTATCCTGGAATATAGGGGGCATTAATTCACCTATTAAAAGAAAAGCTGTGATAAAATACTTGGGCAAATTCAACCCTGACATAGTCCTTTTACAAGAATTACATCTTAACGCTAGTGAAATACCCAAACTCAAATCTAAGTGGGTGGGGGAAGTTGTGGCGGCTCCATTTACCTCTAGAAAGAGGGGGGTGGCAATATTGCTGAACCGTAAGCTATAATATAGGATAAGTAAGACTGAACTCGATGCTGAAGGGAGATTTTTAATATTGGAGTTGGAAATTAAAGGCATTAGATATACACTCTGTAACATATATGGCCCTAATCAAGTTGACAATAATTTCTGGTCTGCTCTACTTGTAAAATTACATAGTTACATAGGATCAAACTTAATCATTGCAGGCGATCTTAACCTATTAGCAGACCCCATCTTGGATAACTCTAACAATAGGATGCGAAACAGTAGAGGCAGAAAATTGAGGATCTTTCAGAGAGTATGTTCCCACCTGGGGGTGGTTGATTTATGGCGAGTTCAGAACCCTGATGTTCGCGCTTATACGTGTATTTCGCATGCTCAACGGTCTTTCTCCCGTCTCGACTATTTCCTGGTTTCAGAAACCATGTTAGCTCAGAACTGGACCACCAGAATTGAAGACATAACTATTTCTGACCACGCGGTGATTGTATTGGGACTTAGTGCCGTTAGTAGGCGGCCTGGCAAGAACTATATCTTCTTCCCTAGATATCTGAGCAATAATATCAAATTTCAGAACTACCTTCGATTGAAGTGGGCAGAATATCTCAATAATAATCATAACTATTTGAACAAAATCGAGACGTTTTGGGAGGCTTCTAAAGCCGTTTTGCGAGGAGAGATTAAGTCGTATACATTTCACTTGTCAAAAAACAGCAGTTCAGGGGCCAGGCAATTAGCCAACCGTGTTAAGAATACATATAGAGCGTATCTTATTAGACGAACGAGAGAGTGCTGGGACGCTTATGTCACAGCAAAGACGCTCCGTGATTCTTTCTTGAAACAGATCAGTGCCCAGGAAGAACTTAAAATGAAAGCAAGATATGGAGGGTTTATGGGCAGATCAGCGAAGTTTTTAGCAAGGCTAGTTAAATCTTCACCTAGATATACAATTACCTCTATCAAACAAGGAACCTCTAGATTCACAAACCATTCCGACATAGAAAAAGTATTTTTTGATTTCTTCCAGGATTTATATACCCAAGAGCCTACTGAACTACATAAAAAGGAGTCATTCTGGGGAAAGATTAAAGTTCCTCGCATATCTACAGAAGCCAGAACGGCTATCAACGCTCCTATTACGGAAGAAGAAATAATTTGGGCAATTAAAAACGCGAAACTCAATAAAGCAGCTGGTCCAGATGCTCTCCCTATAGAATATTACAAGATCCTTCAAACCCAGGTGCTACCTATTCTAGTCAAGCTGTTTAATTTCTATTTTTCTGAGAATACGAGCTGTTCTGCATCCTTTACGTCCGCAAATATCTCGCTGATCCTAAAAAAGGGGAAAAATCCTGAACTACCAAGTTCTTTCAGGCCTATCTCGGTTTTAAATACCGACTATAAGCTGCTCGCATCTATCTTGGCCTTACGGTTAAAACCGTACATGGGCGACTTAATTCACGAGAACCAATCTGGTTTCATGCATGGACGTAAGCCGACAAAGAATATAAGGAAATTGCTAATTTTGATTGAATCTTTTTGGAACATATATAAAACTAAGGAATCTCATGGCAACATAGATAAGGCTATTTTGACAGTTGACGCAGAAAAGGCTTTCGATAGGGTCAGTTGGGATCATTTGTTCACCACGCTAGACGAATTCGGGTTCTCGGGTCCTTTCCACAACTATATTCGTTTAATTTATAGTAACCCTTCCTCCGCTGTAATTATCAACAACACCTCTACTCAACGTTTTAATCTGTTCAGAGGGACTAGACAGGGCTGCCCACTATCTCCCTTCTTGTTCAATCTTAGTATAGAACCCCTGGCCATTCAATTACGGCATGAACTTGAGGGGATCTCACTAGCGGGTGAGAAGCTGATTCTTCTTCTCTATGCGGATGATCTTCTTCTATTCCTATCTAATCTTGAAGTGTCATTACCTATCCTACAGAGTATTACTCACGAGTTCGGAGAGATCTCAGGGTTCAAGATTAATACATCTAAATCTGAACTCATGTGGATAGATAAAAATCCGGCACTGCAGGTGAACCACCCCTATAGGGAGGTCCTTCAGATTACATACCTGGGCTTACGATTATCTAGAAACCCGGAGGATTGGTATGGATTAAACTACAGAACAGTAATGGACTCTTGCAAGAGTAAACTGGAGGAATGGACCAGGCTACCTATTTCATTAACGGCTCGGGTGACTTTGATTAATGCAGTCATCTTCCCAAAGCTCCTCTACATTATGCAGAATATCCCATGGTTTCTACACAAGAAAGATATCACTATCTATAATAAGGCCTGTTCCAAATTCCTATGGAATGGCAAAAGACCACGGATTGCCGCACATAGGCTTATGAATTCCAAGACATCAGCAGGCTTGGCACTCCCCAACATTCAGTCATATAATCAGGTTATAATAGCTAGATTTGCACTTGATTGGCTTACTGGGAAGGAGCAAATTACGTCTCTCACCTGGGAATCACAGATTGTGGCGCCATTCAATTTGAAAGCTCTCTTGCACTGCCCACTTACCTCCATTCCATCCAATGTATTCTATTTGAATACTCTGAAGAATGTCATCATCGCATGGCAAAGTTTATGTATAGAAACGGGGAATTCGCCGTATGTTTCACAATATCTACCAATAGTGGGCAACCCAGAATTCAGTCCTGGCCTCTCGAACCGGTTATTCTCAGTTTGGGAATCCAAAGGTCTCCAAAATTTATGTCAGTTGCGAGACGCGGGAGGACATACCGTATTATTTCAAGAAATTGTATCTCGGTTTGATATAGGGACACGTGATTTCTACGCCTACCTGCAAGTTAGACACTTTCTTCAAGAGATGCTCACGAAATACGGGAATGACTGGTCTTTGGGTGAGCTGCAGACCAGGATTACTATGTACGCGGCAGGAATTTACGCAATCTCCCCTTTATATTTACTAGTAAATCGGAAACCATCCAAAGCACAAATAGACGAGATGGTTGTTAAATGGGCAAATTTATTTCCGGATATAGATGAGCAGACTATCATAGAGAGTTTTAAAATAGCGCAACAGTCTTGGGTTCCGACATCTTGGAGGGAGTCACAGATAAAAGTCGGGCTCCAGAGGTATCTTACGCCTGCTGTCTTAGCCAAATGGTATAAAACAAAGGCTCTATGCCCTAGATGCTCAACTACAGACGCTGATCTATTTCATTGTTTATGGAGTTGCCCAAAGGCACGGCAATACTGGGGGAAAATCATATATTGGATGATGGCTGTTCTTAAGATGGACTATAAGATATCTCCTATTGAGATCTTTTTCTTGGTAAAATATCAGCATACAATTAAGAATTATAACCTGATAAATACCATTATCCTGACTGCGCGGAACCTTATTTTTAAGGCATGGAAAGCATCTGCTCTACCTACGATGGTACAATTTAAAAGGGCATTGACTGATCAGTTCATAATAGAACAGACTAACATACCCTACCCACAGGATATACACTTAGCATTATTTCTTAAGAAATGGGAGATTTTTGTAAGATCTTTGCCCCTCATGCATCAAAAAAAATTAATCAAACCAATCATTAACTCGGAATATCTACAGATAAACATTTTGGCAGGCCACTTCCCTGGCGAATGGGCAATAGACGGGGAGTGAGTGTGTGTGGGGGGGGGGGGGGTTGGGGGGGACGAGAGGAGAGGGGTTTTTTTTTTTTTTTTTTTTTTTTTTTCTCTTTCTTCCTTGGTTTGTTTTGTTTGTGTGCTTTTGTGTTTTTATTGTTTTATGTTTTGGGTGGTTCGGTCACATTGTCTACCTGGCTATGTACATAAAATGAGGGAGCCAGGTCATATTCTACATTGGGTAGTGCACACATAATGTGGGGAATGTTGGCGAGAAAAGAATTGAGTCGATGAAAGTATAGGGACTTTACTCAGTGCCACCTGACTACACTATATGATTTCTAACCAAATTTGGATGTTTACATTAATAGATAGTAGTAAGAGATTTCTTTTTTATTCTCCTTTTCTTTTTTTTCTTTTTTGTCACAGATATTATTAATTCACTGATTTGGTTCATCTTGATTGTATTCAACAGTATACGGACTTGTGTATATTCACTGTTTTGTATTACCCTTAGTTTTAGAAGGAAGGTAATCTCTTTAACCTCAAATGTTTATTCATATTGTAATATACAGACATATGTATTTATGGACATAGGGTCTTCTTTGTTTTTAGTTTTTATAAGCACAATATGCACTGTTTCTCACTAGGACTCAAGATGATTATATTTCTTTTTTTTTGTTTTTTTCTTCTCGCTTGGTTTTTAAATGGTAATGTATACGATGCACTATATTAACCTGAATATTATATATATGTTCTTGCTCTGCTGTTCTCTTTTCCCTTTCTTTCTTCAGATCTTGTATGTGGACAAATTGTTTGTTTGTATTTATTTGTAAATCTCAATAAAAATATATTTGAAAAAAAAAAAAAAAAAACACCAAAGCATATCTTAAAGACACGACGGAGGTCATTAAAAAATTTGAAGGGTTAAAATGGGAGGCTGACATGCATTGGCTAACATGCGATGTAGCTGCACTTTATACTTGTATCCCCCACGATAACGGTATAAGTAAAATTAAAGAAGAACTATTGAAATGGACTATCCCTACAGAGCATATACAGTTTTGAATTGAGTGCATTGAATTTATTCTTCAGCATAATTATTTTATGTTTCAAAATAAATATTATTTACAAATAAGGGGAACAGCGATGGGGACAACATTTGCCCCATCATACGCAAACTTATATGTCAATGCTTTTGAGAATATGTACATATGGCATAATAACCCCTTTTCAAATAATATATTATCATATGCCAGGTATATAGATGATATTATTATACTCTGGCAAGGGGGAACTCAGGAAATCGAGAACTTCATGACCCATATAAATAATAATAACTTTAACTTAACATTCACTCATTCCCATTCAGAGGAACAAATAGAATTTTTAGATTTAGGCCCCTAGTTATCAAGCCGTCAACCTCAAATAGGCTGGAATTCCGCAGCGTATTTGTGGCGAGGCTGATTCGCCTTAGTTATCAAGCCCTTTACACTGGCAAAAGTAGAATTTTGTGACGTAAGCTTCGATCTGACGGACCCAGTCCAACACAGATTGATTCTTACGTCACTCCAGATGTTCTGCACACAAGTTCGGCACAATCTGACTACTTTTGCTAGTTATCAAAAAACTAGCTTAAAGGAACCGCCATTCGTCGTTCAGTCGTCGGTGGAAGAAGATGGCTCCGCGTAGGCTCGTCTGAAGATGGCTCCGCTCCGGATGGATGAAGATTGAAGACGCCGCCTGGATGATGACTTCAGTCGGATGGAAGACTTCTTCAGCACCCCTTGGATGATGACTTCAGTCGGATGGAAGACTTCTTCAGCACCCCTTGGATGATGACTTCTGCTGCTCCGGATCTCCTCTTCGGTTCCATCGGTGGTCGGCTGGCTGAAGATGGCTAAAGGTAGGATGATCTTCAGGGGGGTAGTCTTAGGTTTATTTAAGGGGGTTTTGGGTTAGATTAGGGGTATGTGGGTGGTGGGTTTTAATGTTGGGGGGGTTGTATTTTTATTTTATAGGCAAAAGAGCTGTTTTCTTTGGGGCATGCCCCGCAAAAGGCCCTTTTAAGGGCTGGTAAGGTAATAGAGCTGGTAACTTTTTAATGTAGAATAGGGTAGGGCATTTTTTTATTTTGGGGGGCTTTGTTATTTTATTAGGGGGCTTAGATTAGGTGTAAGTAGCTTAAAATTGTTGTAATATTTTTGAAATGTTTGTAACTTATTTTTTTTATTTTTTGTAACTTAGCTTTTTTATTTTTTGTACTTTAGTTAGTTTATTTAATTGTATTTAATTGTAGTTATTTGTAGGTAATTTATTTAATTAATTTAATGATAGTGTAGTGTTAGGTTTAATTGTAACTTAGGTTAGGATTTATTTTACAGGTAATTTCTTTCATGTAATCAGCAGGAGTCCATGAGCTAGTGACGTATGGGATATACATTCCTACCAGGAGGGGCAAAGTTTCCCAAACCTCAAAATGCCTATAAATACACCCCTCACCACACCCACAAATCAGTTTTACAAACTTTACCTCCCATGGAGGTGGTTGTCAGATCCTCTTTTGCCTCCTTCCTATTGGCCCCTTACATCCTCTCTACCCTATTTAAGATCCTCAACTACTATTCCTTTTGGCTGGATTATTATATCAGCAATGTATTATTTATTTTGAACTAAAGAGGATTTTCTATAAGCGACTAGGATATTGTGGTAATCAAAATATAATAATGGTTGTATATTGGGCATATACTGTTATTTACTATTTCTCTTGCAAGTATTGACATTGTTCCTCTGAACCATAACTTACCAATCTTTGTCTCATACTTATATCCTGCCTATTTGAGTTAAAGCTGACTTTGTGTCTGTACCTGAACTCTCTCTTGGCACATAACAACTTCATAGGGGTTAACTTAACATCAGCTGATGTGAGATAGCACCTCTGATACAAATACAACCATTATTATATTTTGATTACCACAATATCCTAGTCGCTTATAGAAAATCCTCTTTAGTTCAAAATAAATAATACATTGCTGATAGTGGTGAAGTAAGTTTGTGCTAGATTCTACGTTGATATGCGCTTCGCAGCAGGCTGGAGCCCGGTTTTCCTCTCGGTGTGCAGTGAATGTCAGAGGGATGTGAAGAGAGTATTGCCTATTTGAATTCAATGGTCTCCTTCTACGGGATCTATTTCATAGGTTCTCTGTTATCAGTCGTAGAGATTCATCTCTTACCTCCCTTTTCAGATTGACGATATACTCTTATATACCATTACCTCTACTGATTCTCGTTTCAGTACTGGTTTGGCTTTCTACTACATGTAGATGAGTGTCCTGGGGTAAGTAAGTCTTATTTTTGTGACACTCTAAGCTATGGTTGGGCACTTTTATATAAAGTTCTAAATATATGTGTTTAAACATTTATTTGCCTTGATTCAGGATGATCAATATTCCTTATTTCAGACAGTCAGTTTCATTATTTGGGATAATGCATATGAATTAAGACATTTTTTCTTACCTTAAAAATTGACTTTTTTCCCTGTGGGCTGTTAGGCTCGCGGGGGCTGAAAATGCTTCATTTTATTGCGTCATTCTTGGCGCTGACTTTTTTGGCGCAAAAAAATTCTTTGTCATTTCCGGCATCATACTTGTCACCGGAAGTTGTTTGTGTTTGCGTATTTTTTTGACGTTTTTGCGCCAAAAATGTCGGCGTCACCGGATGTGGCGTCATTCTTGGCGCCGAAAGCATTTGGGCGCCAATAATGTGGGCGGTTTTTTGAGCGCCAAAAAATGTGGGCGTCATTTTTGTCTCCACCTTTTTTTCTCACATTATTTAAGTCTCATTTTTCATTTGCTTCTGGTTGCTAGAGGCTTGTTCATTGGCATTTTTTCCCATTCCTGAAACTGCCTTTTAAGGAATTTGATAGATTTTGCTTTATATGTTGTTTTTTCTCTTACATATTGCAAGATGTCTCAGATTGACCCTGGATCAGAAGCTACTTCTGGAAAAACGCTGCCTGATGCTGGTTCCACCAAAGTTAAGTGTATCTGCTGTAAACTTGTGGTATCTGTCCCTCCGGCTGTAGTTTGTGATGAATGTCATGTTAAGCTTGCTAATGCAGATAGTATTTCCATTAGTAATATACCATTACCTGTTGCTGTTCCATCAACATCTAATACTCAGGGTGTTCCTGTTAATATAAGAGATTTTGTTTCTAAATCTATTAGGAAGGCTATGTCTGTTATTCCTCCTTCCAGTAAACGTAAAAGGTCTTTTAAAACTTCACATTTTTCAGATGAATTTTTAAATGAACATCATCATTCTGATTTGTCTGTTTCTGATGATGATTTTTCTGGTTCAGAGGATTCTGTCTCAGATATTGACACTGATAAATCTTCATATTTATTTTAAATGGAATTTATTCGTTCTTTACTTAAAGAAGTTTTAATCGCATTAGAGATGGAAGAATCTAGTCCTCTTGATACTAAATCTACTAAGCGTTTAAATTCGGTTTTTAAACCTCCTACAGTTATTCCGGAAGTTTTTCCTGTCCCTGATGCTATTTCTGAAGTAATTTCTAGGGAATGGAATAATCTGGGTAATTCATTTACTCCTTCTATAAGGTTTAAGAAATTGTATCCTGTGCCATCTGACAGATTAGAGTTTTGGGACAAAATCCCTAAAGTTGATGGGGCTATCTCTACTCTCGCTAAACGTACTACTATTCCTACGGCAGATAGTACTTCCTTTAAGGATCCTTTAGATAGGAAAATTGATTCCTTTCTAAGGAAAGCTTATTTATGTTCAGGTAATCTTCTTAGGCCTGCTATTTCTTTGGCTGATGTTGCGGCAGCTTCCACTTTTTGGTTGGAGGCTTTGGCACAACAAGTATCAGATCATAATACTCATAGCATTGTTAAATTTCTTCAACATGCTAATAACTTTATTTGTGATGCCATCTTTGATATCATTAGAGTTGATGTCAGGTATATGTCTTTAGCTATTTTAGCTAGAAGAGCTTTATGGCTTAAAACTTGGAATGCAGATATGCCTTCTAAGTCAACTTTGCTTTCCCTTTCTTTCCAAGGTAATAAATTGTTTGGTTCCCAGTTGGATTCTATTATTTCAACTGTTACTGGGGGGAAAGGAACTTTTTTACCTCAGGATAAAAAATCTAAAGGTAAATATAGGGCTGCTAATTGTTTTCGTTCCTTTCATCAGAATAAGGAACAGAAGCCTGATCCTTCCCCTAAAGGAACAGTTTCTGTTTGGAAACCATCTCCAGTCTGGAATAAATCCAAGCCTTTTAGAAAGCAAAAGCCAGCTCCCAAGTCCACATGAAGGTGCGGCCCTCATTCCAGCACAGCTGGTAGGGGGCAGATTAAGATTTTTCAAAGAAATTTGGATCAATTCGATTCACAGTCTTTGGATTCAGAACATTGTTTCACAAGGGTACAGAATAGGTTTCAAGGTAAGGCCTCCTGCAAGAAGATTTTTTCTTTCTCGCATTCCAATAAATCCAGTGAAGGCTCAAGCATTTCTGAAATGTGTTTCAGATCTAGAGTTGGCTGGAGTAATTGTGCCAGTTCCAGTTCTGGAACAGGGTCTGGGGTTTTACTCCAATCTATTCATTGTACCAAAGAAGGAGAATTCCTTCAGACCAGTTCTGGATTTAAAAATATTGAATCGTTATGTAAGGATACCAACATTCAAAATGGTAACTATAAGGACTATTCTGCCTTTTGTTCAGCAAGGGCATTATATGTCCACAATAGATTTACAGGATGCATATCTGCATATTCCGATTCATCCAGATCACTATCAGTTTCTGAGATTCTCTTTTCTAGACAAGCATTACCAATTTGTGGCTCTGCCGTTCGGCCTAGCAACAGCTCCAAGGATTTTTTCAAAGGTTCTCGGTGCCCTGCTATCTGTAATCAGAGAACAGGGTATTGTGGTATTTCCTTATTTGGACGATATCTTGGTACTTGCTCAGTCTTCACATTTAGCAGAATTTCATACGAATCGACTTGTGTCATTTCTTCAAGAACATGGTTGGAGGATCAATTTACCAAAGAGTTTATTGATTCCTCAGACAAGGGTAACCTTTTTAGGTTTCCAAATAGATTCAGTGTCCATGACTTTGTGTCTGACGGACAAGAGACGTCTGAAATTGGTTTCAGCTTGTCGAATCCTTCAGTCTCAATCATTCCCTTCGGTAGCCTTATGCATGGAAATTCTAGGTCTTATGACTGCTGCATCGGACGCGATCCCCTTTGCTCGTTTTCACATGCGACCTCTTCAGCTTTGTATGCTGAACCAGTGGTGCAGGGATTATACAAAGATATCACAGTTAATATCTTTAAATCCGATTGTTCGACACTCTCTGACGTGGTGGACAGATCACCATCATTTAGTTCAAGGGGCTTCTTTTGTTCTTCCAACCTGGACTGTGATCTTAACAGATGCGAGTCTGACAGGTTGGGGAGCTGTATGGGGGTCTCTGATAGCGCAGGGGGTTTGGGAATCTCAGGAGGCGAGATTACCCATCAACATTTTGGAACTCCGTGCGATTTTCAGAGCTCTTCAGTCGTGGCCTCTTCTGAAGAGAGAATCGTTCATTTGTTTTCAGACGGACAATGTCACAACCGTGGCATATGTCAATCATTAAGGGGGGACTCACAGTCCTCTGGCTATGAAAGAAGTATCTCGGATACTTGCTTGGGCGAAATCCAGCTCCTGTCTAATTTCTGCGGTTCACATCCCAGGTGTAGACAATTGGGAAGCGGATTATCTCAGTCGCCAGACGTTACATCCGGGCGAATGGTCTCTTCACCCAGAGGTGTTTCTTCAGATTGTTCAAATCTGGGGTCTTCCAGAAATAGATCTGATGGCTTCTCATCTAAACAAGAAACTTCCCAGGTATCTGTCCAGATCCAGGGATCCTCAGGCGGAGGCAGTGGATGCATTGTCACTTCCTTGGAAGTATCATCCTGCCTATATCTTTCCGCCTCTGGTTCTTCTTCCAAGAGTAATCTCCAAGATTCTAAAAGAGCGTTCGTTTGTTCTGCTGGTGGCTCCAGCATGGCCTCACAGGTTTTGGTATGCGGATCTTGTTCGGATGGCTACTTGCCAACCGTGGACTCTTCCGTTAAGACCAGACCTTCTATCTCAAGGTCCTTTTTTCCATCAGGATCTCAAATCATTAAATTTGAAGGTATGGAGATTGAACGCTTGATTCTCAGTCATAGAGGTTTCTCTGACTCCGTAATTAATACTATGTTACAGGCTCGTAAATCTGTGTCTAGGAAGATATATTATCGAGTCTGGAAGACTTACATTTCTTGGTGCTCTTTTCATCAATTTTCCTGGCATTGTTTTAGAATTCCTAGAATTTTACAATTTCTTCAGGATGGTCTGGATAAAGGTTTGTCTGCAAGTTCTTTGAAAGGACAAATTTCTGCTATTTCTGTGTTGTTTCACAGAAAGATTGCTAATCTTCCTGATATTCATTGTTTTGTACAGGCTTTGGTTCGTATAAAACCTGTCATTAAGTCAATCTCTCCTCCTTGGAGTTTGAATTTGGTTCTGGGGGCTTTACAAGCTCCTCCGTTTGAACCTATGCATTCTCTGGACATTAAATTACTTTCTTGGAAAGTTCTGTTCCTTTAGGCCATCTCTTCTGCTAGAAGAGTTTCAGAGTTATCTGCTCTTTCTTGTGAATCTCCTTTTCTGATTTTTCATCAGGATAAGGTGGTGTTGCGGACTTCATTTAAATTTTTACCTAAAGTTGTGAACTCTAACAACATTAGTAGAGAAATTGTGGTTCCTTCATTGTGTCCTAATCCTAAGAATTCTAAGGAAAGATCGTTGCATTCTTTGGATGTAGTTAGAGCTTTGAAATATTATGTTGAAGCTACTAAAGATTTCCGAAAGACTTCTAGTCTATTTGTTATCTTTTCCGGTTCCAGGAAAGGTCAGAAGGCCTCTGCCATTTCTTTGGCATCTTGGTTAAAATCTTTGATTCATCATGCTTATGTCGAGTCGGGTAAAACTCCGCCTCAAAGGATTACAGCTCATTCTACTAGGTCAGTTTCTACTTCCTGGGCGTTTAGGAATGAAGCTTCGGTTGATCAGATTTGCAAAGCAGCCACTTGGTCTTCTTTGCATACTTTTACTAATATCTACCATTTTGATGTGTTTTCTTCTTCTGAAGCAGTTTTTGGTAGAAAAGTACTTCAGGCAGCTTGTGACGAACCAAGGTTATCCAACCCTGCGCCAGTCACTTATTTGGCACAGAAAGGGTTTTCAGCCCCCTTTTCTGTCACCTATAGGTCACAATCTAGCCACACCAGGCAAGCTTGTGATTCAGTTTAGTGGGTGCAAGAGTTAATTCGCATTCCCTTAATCTGTACTAGACGTAAGAGAAATGCCCAACACTCCCTTGTAATGCCACCCACAATAAACTATAAATCCTATAGCTCAAATGTTGCCACCACTTAAAATTTATTAAAGGGAAAATCTTAAGGAAAACCCCAGACTTTACACATTAACTCTAGAAATACAATTTAGCAGAAAATAACCTAAAATTATACAGTTCTAATATTCCAGTCTCTTTCAGTAACGTGGTTCAATTATTAGACAAAGGCCAAACTTAATAAAGGAATTATTTATTATGCCAAAAATATTATGCACAATGCATTATTAATAAAAAGTTGTTACAAATAAAATTACACACGCAAACAGTATTTTAAAATAAAAAGGAGAAAAACAGAATTGAATACTTTCCTAGTCTTCAAGATCTGCGCCAGGGGCTGGCATGAAAATGATGGCTCCTTACTTCTGTACAGCAGCTCCCCTTGTAAGAATGACAATCTTATTGTTAAAAAATAAGATTCTTAAACCTACTTCTCAGAGATCATGTTGCTTAACCACACCCTCCTGGGCGGGCTAAGAAACCCCACTGTCTTCACAAACTTCAATAGACTAAATTTCTTGCCTGAATTTATACAATCCATTATCATTCCTGCTAGGTAAGAAATTTCTATATTTACATATTTAGAACCTCTTAGTTTTATTGGGAGAACCAGTTTGATATCAAATATGCCATAGGTTGTCATATTTACCTGCCGTTAAGGTTATAACACTTTTAACCAACATATGTACATAATATACCAATGTCCTGTCAGTGACCTGGTCAGTTTTTGTAATGAAGGGCCTGTTTTGCATCATGCATTCTATTGACAGCTTAAGCCATAAACTTTATCCTGTGTATCTCTGTGACTAAGAGCTTCAGTGATTTTATGACTCAATGCATACACACTAGCATTTGGTGGCTAGTTAGAGGGTTCTGGCACTTCAAAGAAAATACAAACACAATTCTTCTTGAAAACAAATAACTGTTTTGAGTGCAAGCTGCACAAAGTTAACTCCTTAGGAGCTGAATCCTGAGATATTTGTGACACAGCTGTTTCAGTTTGATTCTTCTGCTTATAATTTCAGTTTTTTTCATTATAAGATTAAAACTTTATTTTGGGGTGTGGATTATTTTTTCAGCGGAATTGGCTGTCTTTATTTTATCCCTCCCTCTCTAGTGACTCTTGCGTGGAAGTTCCACATCTTGGGTATTTATTATCCCATACGTCACTAGCTCATGGACTCTTGCTAATTACATGAAAGAAAACATAATTTATGTAAGAACTTACCTGATAAATTCATTTCTTTCATATTAGCAAGAGTCCATGAGGCCCAGACTTCAAAAAATGTGTAACAGGAGCACCAGGTATAGTGATAAAATAATAAACTTTATTGAAATACAAAGGGTATCATAAACCCCGGGTAAGAACACACAAAAAAAAAAAAATATATAAACCATCAAACAGATGAACAAAAGGCTGACCGGTTTTGGCTACTGCCTTACTCCTAGCCTGCTTAAAACTGCTTAACAGTTCACAACTTTAAAAACCCTCATCTGTGTTTCTATTGGTTTAGGGACTCACACCCCTTTTCTTCCAGCTTCATTCAATTAGACACTCATTTAGTTACACCAGTGTATCTACGGTTCACAATTTCAGCTATTAAAGTAAAACAATCTGTTTTGCTTCTCAATATTCAAACTTAAAGATTTCACACATAAACTCTATAGATTACTTAATCAGCTCATAATAGTTAAATGTTAGATAGCATGTGTATATGTTTGAATTATCCTGGGTGCCGTGTCCCCAGGATAAACCCTAATACCTAAATATAATTATAATGACATTTGCGATATGCGCTCTTATAGTGAAAATTTCCTGCTTCTTAGCAGGTAGGGCTTACCTTATAACTCTGCAAAAAATAACTTTATTGCGCTGTGAGGCTTGCATTTGGTCAGCATAGGTCACTAGTCAAAAGTGTTCCTAAGTTGTTCCTGTGTGTTTTCAAACCAATACATATGAGGTGGCATATACCAGATCTATTCAGTGCAGATTCTCCCCACACGTCACTTTGTTTACAAACACTTGACGTAATATATGGGAGGGAGCTGCAAGCTTAGCGGTCCAATCAGATTGAGTGTAAAATACCTCCAGAGCTGAGCGCTGTGAGACTTGCATGTTGACAGGCTATTACAAACGATATTCGTCCAATAGGAACACTTTTGACTAGTGACCTATGCCAACCAAATGCAAGCCTCACACTACTTTTTGCAGAGTTATAAGGTAAGCCCTACCTGCTAAGAAGCAGGAAATTTTCACTATAAGAGCGCATATCGCAAATGTCATTATAATTATATTTAGGTATTAGGGTTTATCCTGGGGACAGGGCACCCAGGATAATTCAAACATATACACATGCTATCTAACATTTAACTATTATGAGCTGATTAAGTAATCTATAGAGTTTATGTGTGAAATCTTTAAGTTTAAATATTGAGAAGCAAAACAGATTGTTTTACTTTAATAGCTGAAATTGTGAACCGTAGATACACTGGTGTAACTAAATGAGTGTCTAATTGAATGAAGCTGGAAGAAAAGGGGTGTGAGTCCCTAAACCAATAGAAACACAGATGAGGGTTTTTAAAGTTGTGAACTGTTAAGCAGTTTTAAGCAGGCTAGGAGTAAGGCAGTAGCCGAAACCGGTCAGCCTTTTGTTCATCTGTTTGATGGTTTATATTTTTTTTTTTTGTGTGTGTTCTTACCCGGGGTTTATGATACCCTTTGTATTTCAATAAAGTTTATTATTTTATCACTATACCTGGTGCTCCTGTTACACATTTTTTGAAGTCTATTCACAAACAGGCCATACAGTGAGCACAGGTAAAGGATTTTCACTGCGAGAGGTTAGCCACTAGCATGCAGCAATAGACTGTTTCTTTCCAAGGGACTTTTGTGGAACCGAAGGCACTACAAAGGAGAGAAAGCATTACTTGTCCAGATAGAGGAAATGGATACCTGAACAAGAAGTAGCCGGAGGTGACAAAATAGGGTTGATGTCCCAAGCACATTGGATACAGCATCTGAAACTAAGGAAACACCTTGCCAAGGAGCCAGAGAGTGGTGAGTCATTTTTTCAAATGCACATTTGACCTACAGATGACTGTGATTGCTTCCCTTGAGTTTTGAATTGTGGGGGGTGTTGGGGGAACACCGCCACTTCTTTACATATTTACAACAGTCTATTTTTTGCAGCAGCTGTTTATAAGATACTTTCTTAAGAAACTTTTAAAGTCTTTGTCTATTTTCCTATATGGACAGTGCACACACCCAAACTGTTCCCCTATTTCCATGAGGCCCACCCTTTTTTTGTGGTGGTTATGATTTTTTTGTATAAAGCACAATTATTCCAATTCCTTATTTTTTATGCTTTCGCACTTTTTTCTTATCACCCCACTTCTTGGCTATTAGTTAAACTGATTTGTGGGTGTGGTGAGGGGTGTATTTATAGGCATTTTGAAGTTTGGGAAACTTTGCCCCTCCTGGTAGGAATGTATATCCCATACGTCACTAGCTCATGGACTCTTGCTAATATGAAAGAAATGAATTTATCAGGTAAATTCTTACATAAATTATGTTTTTGTATTTCTTTTAGCTAGGTAGTTATTAAATAGTTAATAACTATTTAATAACAATTCTAACTAGCGAAAATAAATACAAAGTTACCTGTAAAATAAATATAAATCCTAAAATAGCTACAATGTAATTATTAATTACATTGTAGCTATCTTAGGGTTTATTTTACAGGTAAGTATTTAGTTTTAAATAGGAATAATTTATTTAAGTATAGTGTAGTGTTAGGTGTAATTGTAACTTAGGTTAATTTTTATTTTACAGGTTAATTTCTCTTTATTTTAACTAGGTAGCTATTAAATAGTTAATAACTATTTAATAGCTATTGTACCTAGTTAAAATAAATTGAAATTTGCCTGTAAAATAAAAATAAATCCTAAGATAGCTACAATATAATTATTATTTATATTATAGCTATATTAGGGTTTATTTTAAAGGTAAGTATTTAGTTTTAAATAGGAATAATTAATTTAATAAGAGTTACATTTATTTAGATGTATTTAATTAATATTTAAGTTAGGGGGGTGTTAGGGTTAGACTTAGGTTTAGGGGTTAATAATTTTATTATAGTTGCGGCGGTGTAGGGGGGGCAGGATAGGGGTTAATAAATTGATTATAGGTGGCGACGGTGTAGGGGGGGCAGATTAGGGGTTAATACGTTTAATATAGGTGGCGGCGGGGTCCGGGAGCGGCGGTTTAGGGGTTAAACAATTTATTTAGTTGCGGCGCGGTCCGGGATCGGCAGGATAGGGGTTAATAAATTTATTATAGGTGGCGGCGGTATAGGGGGGGCAGGATAGGGGTTACTAGGTATAATGTAGGTGGCGGTGGGCTCCAGGAGCGGCGGTTTAGGGGTTAATACATTTATTATAGTTGCAGCGGGGTCTAGGAGCGGCGGTTTAGGGGTTAATAACTTTATTTAGTTGCGGGGGGCTCCGGGGGCGCCGGTATAGGGGGTAGAACAGTATAGTTAGTGTGGGTGCAGTGAGATCGGATGAGTGATAACTATCACAGTCCGCTGCTCATCGCCCGTACTTGGTGCGTGGCTTTTTGACAGATTTATTGATAACTTTGGCAAGATTTTTCAGGTCCGCGGCAGCGATGGTAGGCGAGCTTAGGCGGGCGTATTGGGCCGGCGAAGGCAGGTAAAGTAGACACGTTGATAACTAGAGGCCACAGTCTTGTTCAAGGATATTACAGGTAAAGTGGCAGTTAAAAATTATCGGAAGAGTACAGATCGCAATAGTTATATCCAGGCCAAAAGTGTACACAGAAAATGCTGGATAAACAACGTTCCGTATAGTCAGTTTCTGCGTATCAAGAGAAACTGCACTTATACAGCTGACTTTGAAGTGGAAGCACAAATTTTAGAAAATAAATTCCTAGAAAAAGGGCATAGTCAGGATATTATACAACAAGCCAAACATAAATCCATATCTAAAGATAGAAAATCTTTTTTTACAAATAATAAACTAAGACAGGAACCAATAGGGTCACATATACATAACAAACTTTTAAAATCACATAAAGTAGATCCACCAAGGTTTGTTACAACTTTTAATGAAGGCTCTAAGTGTTTAGAGAGGATCCTCAAAAAACATTTGCCATTATTAAAATCTGACCCTGTATTAGGACCGCATCTAGATGTTAAACCCACTATCACGTATAGGAAAGGTAAGAGCCTTAAGAATATACTTGCCCCAAGCAAACTTAAAACAGTTACAACTAATAAAGAAAATGGAAATATCAAGGCAGGGGCCAACTGGTTAAGTGAATGGAAAGGTACCATGAAATGTGGTAAAACTAGATGTAACATGTGTAAACATATTAACAAAGCACCAACACCGAGTCCACAGAAACATATAAGATTACATTTAGGAGTAATTGCAACTCTATATATGTTGTTTATCTATTACAATGTGGGTGTGGCCTGCTATATGTAGGCCGTGCGAAACATAAGATCAGACAGCGAGTAAATGAGCATATCTATAATATTGAAGAAGAAATGACTAACCATAGTATCCCTAAGCATTTCTTAGAATGTCATGGTCACAACCCTAGTTCTTTAAAAGTACAAGTTATAGATTGCGTTCCACCATCAAAACCAAATCGTCTTTTAGAACTAAGGAAACTGGAAACGAAGTGCATATATAAACTCCAGACATTACAAACCTTTGGGTTTAAACATAGATATTGATGTAGCTGCCTTCATATAAAATTGGTCCCTGAATAAATTAACTAATTTAAGAATGAAATAAGCTATATACATTTGACATCAATCATATAAATATGAAGTTAGAATATAGTGGATCAATTCTAATTGTGATAGACACTGTAATATATGATGTTGTTCTTTTAAATTGATTTAAACTAGTTTAATATGTAGTAATTATTTCTAATATGATAGATGTTGCATTTTAGGGCACCAACCAATTTTTTTTTATCAATTTAGCTTTAACTCTGTTATTAATTATTGTTTTAATTTTTGTATTGCTTGTATTTTTGTTATTGTTGTCATCAAATTTTAAAGTATAACATTTCAATTGCTTCGCAATATTTTAATATTTAATTGCATTGCAAGATTATCCTATAATATATGCAGGTATTTTCGAACCTTAAGCATATTTTTATGTTACTATGCATTTATATTATCAGACCGTTATCATGCTTTTTTTAAACAAATGTTTTTAACTTGTATTCACCAACCATGCTACAAATGTACGATATTGCTATGTGTATTGTACTGAAATAGAGGACTCTCGTAACTGTAAGCCTATCAACACACCCATACATTAGAACAATATGATTGGTAGTAAGCGGACACACCCGCCAGCCCTGTATGTCTGACAGCCCTTTAAATCCCAAGGGCGCATTGTGTTAGACATTCGTCTTTTTACCTTTGAAAAAGCCCGGCCGTAGACCGGGGGAAACGCGTCAGGTACCAGCTGACAGGTCCTAGACGCCACTACCGCAGCCAACTTGTCCTCAACAAGTCATCAGGCAAACTATCAGGGTCTCCGGAAAAACCCTGTTAGACACTGACGGCTCTAATAGCAGGAGACATTACTATCTCAGATTGCACTGAGAGACGGGGAACGCCGGGAAGTGAGCGTTAAACCTGAATGCTCTTTTATTACTTTTAACCAGTAAGTGCAAAATCATTTGCGTGCATATGTTATAATAAAAATCTTCACTTGAATCTTATTGTGCACTCTCTCTCTTTCTTCCATATCTATGTATCCACAGAAGGAGCCGATCAGCTACTCCAACAATTGTGAGTTTGATTCCTTTCTTTTTATTAAGAATGATCCCCCAGCAAGGTTACGCTATGAGGTGCTCCTATCTTCTCTTCTTGTTTACAGATTGTTAAAAAGGAGATAACAGAGAGAATATGCATTTGATCTATAAAATATGAATTTAACAATATTTAAAGGGACATTGATATTTCAAGGGATATTAACTGAGATTTGAATGCTGCACATAAGCTTAGGTGCTTCAGAAATAATCATTGCTCCCCCAAATAAATAGCTCTTCACTGCTGTTTCAGACACATAATGTAAAGTAACTGCTTTTCTATTTACCATAGAGCAGGAAGCTGTAACAGACTGGGAGCCTGTATTATTACACTGTATTTTACTGTAGAAATCAGTTACTATCAAATGCCCTTGAAATTACTCAGACCAGACAGCTGGGACCAGCAGGGTCACTTTCTGCAGACAGGAAGTCAGAAGACATCCACTTGTCGTCTGTGAGTTTACAGAGTGTGCCTTAAAGGGAACTTACCATGCAATAAATATACCCTGGATGTTTACTGATGTACAGTAAAGGATATCTTTATAAAAACAACTACCTTGTCATCAGCAGGAGGTTCCATATTACCCTCTCCTGTTCCAGATCCTCCTGTCCCCATAACCTATTGTGCTGTGCAATGTTATGATAATATTAAACTTGTGCTTAGTATATAGTAGGGCTCTGTAAGGGTCTAAGCAACTGGATCTCATGTTAAGTTAGCTAAAGTTGCACTTAAAGGACCAGTAAATACAATAGATTTGCATAATCAATAAAAGCATGATAAAAAGATAATGGAATAGCACTTAGGGGCCTAGTTATCAAGCCGTCAACCTCAAATACGCTGGAATTCCGCAGCGTATTTGTGGCGAGGCTGATTCGCCTTAGTTATCAAAGGCTCGAGACCGGCAAAAGTAGAATTTTGTGACGTAAACTTCGATCCGCCGGACTCAGTCCGACACAGATCGATTCTTACGTCACTCCAGATGTTCCGCACACAAGTGCGGCACAATCTCACTACTTTTGCTAGTTATCAAAAAACTAGCAGGTACGCTCGGCACTTTTACGGCCCAGCGTACCTGGTTTTCAAAGCGCCAGCCTGGAGGCGGCGGATCCCATAGGAATCAATGGGAGTCTGACCATAGCGAAAGTACAAGTTCGCTGCTGACAGACATCCCATTGATTCCTATGGGAGCTGTCTACACCTAACACCCTAACATGTACCCCGAGTCTAAACACCGCTAATCTGACCCCCCCTACACCGCCGCAACTAAATAAAGTTATTACCCCCTAAACCGCCGCTCCCAGAGCCCACCGCAAGCTACTCTATACATATTAACCCCTAAACCGCCGCTCCCGGAGCCCACCGCAACTATAATAAATGTATTAACCCCTAAACCGCCGCTCCCTGAACCCGCCGCAACCTATATTAAATGTATTAACCCCTATCCTGCCCCCCTACACCGTCGCCACCTATAATAAATTTATTAACCCCTAATCTGCCCCCCCCACACCGTCGCCACCTATAATAAATTTATTAACCCCTATCCTGCCCCCCACTACGCCGCCGCCACTGTAATAAAATTATTAACCCCTAAACCTAAGTCTAACCCTAACGCCCCCCTAACTTAAATATTAATTAAATAAATCTAAATAAATTAACTCTTATTAACTAAATGAATCCTATTTAAAACTAAATACTTACCTTTAAAATAAACCCTAATATAGCTACAATATAAATAATAATTATATTCTAGCTATCTTAGGATTTATATTTATTTTACAGGTAACTTTCAATTTATTTTAATCATGTACAATAACTATTAAATAGTTATTAACTATTTAATAGCTTACCTAGCTAAAATAAAGAGAAATGTACCTGTGAAATAAATCTTAACCTAAGTTACAATTACACCTAACACTACACTATACTTTAATAAATTATTCCTATTTAAAAATAAATACTTACCTGTAAAATAAACCCTAAGATAGCTACAATATAATTAATAATTATATTATAGCTATCTTAGGATTTATATTTATTTTACAGGTAACTTTGTATTTATTTTAGCTAGTTAGAATAGTTATTAAATAGTTATTAACTATTTAATAACTACCTAGCTAAAAGAAATACAAAATTACCTGTAAAATAAATCCTAACCTAAGTTACAATTAAACCTAATACTACACTATCATTAAATTAACTAAATAAACTACCTACAAATAACTACAATTAAATACAATTACATAAACTAACTAAAGTACAAAAAATAAAAAAAGCTAAGTTACAAAAAATAAAAAAATAAGTTACAAACATGTTAAAAATATTACAACAATTTTAAGCTACTTACACCTAATCTAAGCCCCCTAATAAAATAACAAACCCCCCCAAAATAAAAAAAATCCCTACCCTATTCTAAATTAAATAAATTTCAAAGCTCTTTTACCTTACCAGCCCTTAAAAGGGCCATTTGTGGGGGCATGCCCCAAAAAGTTCAGCTCTTTTGCCTGTAAAATAAAAATACAACCCCCCCAACATTAAAACCCACCACCCACATACCCCTAATCTAACCCAAACCCCCCTTACAAAAACCTAACACTAATCCCCTGAAGATCATCCTACCTTGAGTCGTCTTCACTCAGCCGAGCCACCGATGGAACTGAAGAGGACATCCGGAGCGGAAGAAGTTAATCCTCCAAGCGGCGCTGAAGAAATCTTCCATCCGATGAAGTCATCATCCAGGCGGCGCTGAAGAAGTCTTCGATCCGGCCGATGTCATCTTCAAAGAGGCGCTGAAGAGGTCTTCTATCCGGGCGAAGTCATCTTCCAAGCCGGGTCTTGAATCTTCCTTCCGATGCGGAACCACCTTCTTCACCGACGGACTACGACGAATGACGGCTCCTTTAAGGGACGTCATCCAAGATGGCGTCCCCTCAATTCCGATTGGCTGATAGGATTCTATCAGCCAATCGGAATTAAGGTAGGAAAAATCTGATTGGCTGATGGAATCAGCCAATCAGATTGAGCTCGCATTCTATTGGCTGTTCCGATCAGCCAATAGAATGCGAGCTCAATCTGATTGGCTGATTGGATCAGCCAATCGGATTGAACTTGAATCTGATTGGCTGATTCCATCAGCCAATCAGATTTTCCTACCTTAATTCCGATTGGCTGATAGAATCCTATCAGCCAATCGGAATTGAGGGGACGCCATCTTGGATGACGTCCCTTAAAGGAGCCGTCATTCGTCGTAGTCCGTCGGTGAAGAAGGTGGTTCCGCGTCGGCGGAAGGAAGATTCAAGACCCGGTTTGGAAGATGACTTCGCCCGGATAGAAGACCTCTTCAGCGCCTCTTTGAAGATGACATCGGCCGGATCGAAGACTTCTTCAGCGCCGCCTGGATGATGACTTCATCGGATGGAAGATTTCTTCAGCGCCGCTTGGAGGATTAACTTCTTCCGCTCCGGATGTCCTCTTCAGTTCCATCGGTGGCTCGGCTGAGTGAAGACGACTCAAGGTAGGATGATCTTCAGGGGATTAGTGTTAGGTTTTTGTAAGGGGGGTTTGGGTTAGATTAGGGGTATGTGGGTGGTGGGTTTTAATGTTGGGGGGGGGTTGTATTTTTCTTTTACAGGCAAAAGAGCTGAACTTTTTGGGGCATGCCCCCACAAATGGCCCTTTTAAGGGCTGGTAAGGTAAAAGAGCTTTGAAATTTATTTAATTTAGAATAGGGTAGGGCTTTTTTTTATTTTGGGGGGGTTTGTTATTTTATTAGGGGGCTTAGATTAGGTGTAAGTAGCTTAAAATTGTTGTTATATTTTTAACATGTTTGTAACTTAATTTTTTATTTTTTGTAACTTAGCTTTTTTTATTTTTTGTACTTTAGTTAGTTTATGTAATTGTATTTAATTGTAGTTATTTGTAGGTAGTTTATTTAGTTAATTTAATGATAGTGTAGTATTAGGTTTAATTGTAACTTAGGTTAGGATTTATTTTACAGGTAATTTTGTATTTCTTTTAGCTAGGTAGTTATTAAATAGTTAATAACTATTTAATAACTATTCTAACTAGCTAAAATAAATACAAAGTTACCTGTAAAATAAATATAAATCCTAAGATAGCTACAATATAATTATTAATTACATTGTAGCTATCTTAGGGTTTATTTTACAGGTAAGTATTTATTTTTAAATAGGAATAATTTATTAAAGTATAGTGTAGTGTTAGGTGTAATTGTAACTTAGGTTAGGATTTATTTCACAGGTACATTTCTCTTTATTTTAGCTAGGTAAGCTATTAAATAGTTAATAACTATTTAATAGTTATTGTACATGGTTAAAATAAATTGAAAGTTACCTGTAAAATAAATATAAATCCTAAGATAGCTAGAATATTATTATTATTATTTATATTGTAGCTATATTAGGGTTTATTTTAAAGGTAAGTATTTAGTTTTAAATAGGATTCATTTAGTTAATAAGAGTTAATTTATTTAGATTTATTTAATTAATATTTAAGTTAGGGGGGCGTTAGGGTTAGACTTAGGTTTAGGGGTTAATCATTTTATTACAGTGGCGGCGGCGTAGTGGGGGGCAGGATAGGGGTTAATAAATTTATTATAGGTGGCGACGGTGTAGGGGGGGCAGATTAGGGGTTAATAAATTTATTATAGGTGGCGACGGTGTAGGGGGGGCAGGATAAGGGTTAATAGGTTTAATATAGGTTGCGGCGGGTTCATGGAGCAGCGGTTTAGGGGTTAAACTATTTAGTTGCGGAGAGGTGCGGGATCAGCAGGATAGGGGTTAATAATTTTATAATAGAGGGCGACGGTATAGGGGGGGCAGGATAGGGGTTACTAGGTATAATGTAGGTGGCAGCGGTGTCCGGGAGCGGCGGTTTAGGGGTTAATACATTTATAAGACTTGCGGCAGGGTCTAGGAGCGGCGGTTTAGGGGTTAATACATTTATAAGAGTTGCGGCAGGGTCTAGGAGCGGCGGTTTAGGGGTTAGTAACTTTATTTAGTTGCGGGAGGCTCCGGGGGCGCCGGTATAGGGGGTAGAACAGTGCAGTTTAGTGTGAGTGCTTAGTGACAGGCTAGCAATAAAGCTGGGAAAAAGCCGAAGGGCAGCGAGATCGGATGAGTGATAACTGTCACAGTCCGCTGCTCATCGCCCCGCGGCTTTTTGACAGCTTTATTTGATAACTTAGGCGTATTTTTTCAGGTCCGCGGCGGTGAAGGTAGGCGAGCTTAGGCGGACGTATTGGGCCGGCGAAGCCAGAAAAGTAGACGGCTTGATAACTACCCCCCTTAGTCTGAACTTCAAATGAGAAGTAGATTTTTTTTCTGACAAATTTCTATTTCCACTACCCTGTATCATGTGACAGTCATCAGCCAGTCACAAATGCATACACGTATCATGTGACATCCATCAGCCAATCACAAATGCATATACGTATATTCTATTAATTATTGCGCATGCTCAGTAGGAGCTAGTGACTCAAAAAGTGTAAATATAAAACAATGTGCAAGTAAATTGGAAAGTTATTTAAAATTACATGCCCTATCTGAATCATGACAGTTTAATTTTTACTTGAGTGTTCCTTTAATAACAGATTTTCTTCACCCATGTGGATTTTTTGTTATAGGTGTTAGCAACCATATCCTCAGTTGATTAAAATTAAGATTAAAATCTGTCAGTACACAGAATTAAAGGGACAGTGCTCCAATCTGTGAACAAGAAATCACAAAAAGAGGGCACCTCCTAGTGTAACACTGTGATATCATGATAGGATCCACAATTCTTGTTAAAGAATCCTACTCACAAAGGTGGCAGCATTCCACCTATTGTGGTGAGTGAAGCAGACTGGGATCTCTGTGTCCCAGCTCACTGATCCTTGGTGTAGGATAATGCTCCTCTTGGTAACTCCCGATATTGCTCAGGACATAAGAGACTCAGGCTTCCAGTGCAAGAGTGAAAAATTTTAATAAAATGACAACAATAAAAAACTGAGGTTGTACAACCCAAAGTGATTAAAAACAAAATCGGAGACAGTTGAAACGCGTTTTGCACCTATTTTGGGACTGACCCCACGAACTGTACCAGAACACAGATAAGGAATAATATTCCGGACTAGTTATTGATTACTTACCTGTTTGTATAAACCAATACTATTGCATAAGTATTAAGATAATAATTCTGTTGATTTGGTAAACACTCTTTGCGCCCCCTAAGCTTGAGGCCAGTTATTGTCTTCAACAGTTGTAATTTAAAGGGACAGTGTACTCAGACAAGCAGCAGATAATAGTAAATTGAATTTAAAGTTAATGCAGGAACACCCTTTTAAAAGAGCTGGTCTCTCTCCTACACCCACCAGGAGGTTAGTTTCTTCTGATGCCTCAAACATAGCTTTTCTGTAACCAATACCAAAGTATTTACCTATATAATATGGAGGTTTCAACAGCCATTTCAAATGACAACATTGAGGTAGAAGGGTTATTTGTAAACTATTTAATAAACTCCAGTAGGTCCATTGGGAACAGATTAAAGCAGGGGTTGCTAACTCCAGTCCTAAAGCACCACCGTCAGTCATGGTTTTAATTTTCTCCCTGCAAAGAAACACAGAGCTTACGTTCTAATGCTTTATTTTACTGCAAAAGAATGGTAAAACCAGGACTGCAGGCAGTGATTTAGGACTGGAGTTGGCCATACCTGGATTAAAGGGAAGCACATTTTACACTGTCTTTTAAGAAATATTGATTATGACATCAGATAATAACAATACAGACCATAAGACTGCCCAAAATTCCTTCTGAAAAATTAGAGATATGGAAATCAAAATGATACTTTTGTGACTGTAAATCTGACCAGGGTGACACAGCATAAAGGTTCAGCCAAATAGGACGACTTCTGAGAGCCTTGTGTATTTAACCTGCCAAAGCAAATAATGTACAGACCGTGGCCTGATATTACTTGTGCAGAAATACGTGTGAAAGATTACAACTGCTTGCCACTGTGTGAGACATGGCTTCAGATGATAAGGAAAAAGCTTAGCCCATCTTTAACCTGTATACAGACTAATTGTTGAGTTTCTTCACCCAATAAACTCAGATAAACTTGAGGGGGCAGCTTAGTAGTTCTGTTAGCAAAGGTCACACAATTTATGAAATAAAGTCTCTGCCTCTCACTTATTTGGATACACATTGGTGAAAACGGACATTAAAAACAGTGCTAAATAATTTCTGGATGTGACGCAGCCCTCTCTGACAGGCTGGGTCTTTATAATTTGGAACTGTGGTGGAAAGAATACTGTGGTATTGCTTTTTATTGTTTTTGTCACGAGCCATAACATCTCACAAATCCACTTTAGTTTCCTTTGAATTGCTTATCTCAGCTGTGTTTTTCACAGTCATTGCACATGCTCAGGTCATAGGTTAATCAACACCATTACTTCCTGGTTTAATAAAAAAACGTTGGAAATATAGCTCTAATCAGACTTATAATATAAAACTTGCACACACCTAAACTTACAATCAGATTGTTCATTTTATGAGCCCTGGGACCCAAAAACAATAGCACAGTAGTTACTAAGTCTTATATTGTTTTTCTGCATGCGCCTATAGCTCTCTTCAGAACTGATTTCCTATTATAACTACTTACTGGTGCCAGTTGTTCAAGTTCCACAACTGAATGGGCACTGCCATCTTGTAGACTATGTACTCTTGCTCTCGGTGACAAAAATGTTGCGCATTCACAGATTAGTGATGTTGCTGGCATTTTGACAAATGTATTAGGTAGAGTGCATGAAACAAACTGGGAGCTGTACATTTTTGCAGTGGCTGTATTGCTTTATATTTTTCAGACAGCCTTATTTTATAAATGTTATGTAATTGTTAAAATGTATATAAAAACTGTAAACCTTGTGCTTTTTACTGTGTGTACGAACCTGAAGGTACAGCTGTAAAACGTCAGCAGATTCACTGGTCTGTGAATGCACAACACTACTGTCACAGGGTGCAAGGATATGCGAGTTCCAAGATGGCAATACACAGTATGACAATGCTGAGTTTGACCAACTGACACCTGTAAAAGATTTAAATAAGAGAATGACTCTGAGGAGAGAGCTACAGGAGGAAACACAGAAAGACCAGGAGTGCATACTGCAGTATCCTGAGATTGTCTGTATATGGGGCAATGCTACAGTGAGTCTCACATGTCACCCCTAGAGGGACAGGAGACCAGGAGTGCATAATGTAGTTATACTGAGATTGTCTGTGTATAAGGTATTGCTACAGTGAGTCTCACATGTCACCCCAGCGGGACAGGAGACCAGGAGTGCATACTGCAGTATCCTGAGATTGTCTGTATATGGGGCAATGCTACAGTGAGTCTCACGTGTCACCCCCAGAGGGACAGGAGACCAGGAGTGCATACTGCAGTTATACTGAGATTATCTGTGTATAGGGCAATGCTACAGTGAGTCTCACATGTCACCCCCAGAGGTACAGGAGACCAGGAGTGCTTACTGCAGTATCCTGAGATTGTCTGTGTATAGGGTAATACTACAGTGAGTCTCACATGTCACCCCCAGTGGGACAGGAGACCAGGAGTACATACTGCAGTTATCCTGAGATTGTCTGTGTATAGGATAATGCTACAGTGAGTCTCACATGTCACCCCCAGACAGGAGGCCAGGAGTACATACTGCAGTTACACTGAGATTGTCTGTGTATAGGATAATGCTACAGTGAGTCTCACATGTCACCCCCAGAGGGACAGGAGACCAGGAGTACATACTGCAGTTACACTGAGATTGTCTGTGTATAGGGCAATGCTACAGTGAGTCTCACATGTCACCCCCAGAGGGACAGGAGACCAGGAGTGCATACTGCAGTTACACTGAGATTGTCTGTGTATAGGGTAATGCTACAGTGAGTCTCACATGTCACACCCAGAGGGACAGGAGACCAGGAGTGCATACTGCAGTTATCCTGAGATTGTCTGTGTATAGGGCAATGCTACAGTGAATCTCACATGTCACCCCCAGAGGCACAGGAGACCAGGAGTGCATACTGCAGTATCCTGAGATTGTCTGTATATGGGGCAATGCTACAGTGAGTCTCACATGTCACCACCAGAGGGACAGGAGACCAGGAGTGCACACTGCAGTTATACTGAGATTGTCTGTGTATAGGGCAATGCTACAGTGAGTCTCACATGTCCCCCCTAGAGGGACACGAGACCAGGAGTGCATACTGCAGTTATACTGAGATTGTCTGTGTATAGGGCAATGCTACAATGAGTCTCACATGTCACCCCCAGAGGGATAGGAGACCAGGAGTGCACACTGCAGTTATACTGAGATTGTCTGTGTATAGGGCAATGCTACAGTGAGTCTCACATGTCCCCCCTAGAGGGACACGAGGCCAGGAGTGCATACTGTAGTATCCTGAGATTGTCTGTCTGTATATGGGGCAATGCTACAGTAAGTCTCACATGTCACCCCCAGAGGGACAGGAGACCAGGAGCGCATACTGCAGTATCCTGAGATTGTCTGTGTATAGGGCAATGCTACAGTGAGTCTCACATGTCACCACCAGAGGGACAGGAGACCAGGAGTGCATCCTGCAGTATCCTGAGATTGTCTGTGCATAGGGCAATACTAGAGTGAGTCTCACATGTTACCCCCCAGAGGGACAGGAGACCAGAAGTTCATACTGCAGTATCCTGAGATTTTCTGTGTACTTGACAGTGCTACAGTGAGTCTCATGTGTCATCCCTCAGATGGGGAGGAGACCAGGAGTACATACCCTTAGAGAAGCCTTTGACTGGCCACAACAATGTAATACAGAAACATGAATTCACTCATCCCAATGTTTTCCAGAGATTTTCCTGGACAGGGAGGTTTGGGGACTTGTGGGAATTGATGGGAAGGACAAGGCCACAGGTGTCACGTGTATGGGCGGGGTGTGGCAGAGTGGGACTGGACGAAGTCAGGTTTGACAGTGTCACAGATAAAGCTGCAGACAGAAAAGCGGACACACTGTGGCAATACTGCAAGATCTGTGAATTCCAAGGGGTGTATCCCTGGTTAAAGGGAAGAGAAGCAACCTCTGTGTGTTGCAAAAGGGGAGAATGAGGGGATAGATGGGACTGGGAAGGTACAATATATAACCCTGGTGGGCTGCATATTAGCTGACACTGAACTAAAGTTTTCCACCAATCCACTGGTCTAATATCTCTTAAAGTAAATCTATTTAATCACAGTCATAATACTGAGTCTGGCTTACAGTTAACCCTCTGGATCCCAGAGATGGCTGTAACATTGTTTTGTATCTCTGCAGCTCTCATTGGTATCCAAAAGGTTAATGAGCATATCATTTTAGATAAATGTATTTCAGTGCCATAACGTCGCCCACAGCACATGTGAGGCAAGATTCTGGGCAAGAGCCAATCATTTCATACCCACGTCTTGTGCGCACACATTATTCTACACACTATGTACAGTAACTAAGAAGAGATCATTGTAACCTTACATTTGTATACTAAGATATATTTATGTTACTGTCAATTTATATATTTGTTTTATATCTACTGATCTTCACAAGTTGTATCTAATGACTACATATGCAATCGCACTATTGCTTGTACATAACTAACTATGGCCTAGTTTTCATTGAGGTGGTAAAGGTTGGAAACTGGTAGTAACATAAAAAGACTGCATATACTTTAACCCCTTCAAGCCCTTAGGACATACCATAGGGTTGCTACCTCCGCCATGTTTTCCTGGACACTTATGAGTTACACATGTTGCAGGGTGTGCAGGGAGGAACATGTATTGTGTTTCTGCACAGCACTATTCATATTCCAACCGGCATACCCTGCAGCATGTGTAACTTATAAGTGTTCTGTATTTTAAGGGACAGGTGGCAAACCTAACCATGCCATCCTAACAGCGCTGGGCTTTAACACCCTTAGGACATCATGGAACGTTCTCTTTTTGTTT
Organism: Bombina bombina; assembly: GCF_027579735.1. NCBI lineage: Eukaryota > Metazoa > Chordata > Amphibia > Anura > Bombinatoridae > Bombina > Bombina bombina. The sequence goes on along the minus strand of NC_069506.1, from coordinate 298,042,904 downwards.
TATGCCAAATTGGATTGGGGGGGTGTCTAGCATTGTAGGCAGTCCCACATGACCCGATCCTGGCCTTGAAATCACGTGATAACATTGATGATCACGTAATTTTATTTTTCAATCTAGTGTTAACCACTTGCCCCGGGCATGAAGGGGTTCATGGAGATAAATGTTTTTATAACCAGTTTCCAAAATTTATCACATCAATGGAAACTAGGCCTATGTGTTTAACACCTGCAAAGTAGTTAATATATAACGTCAGTTACAGAGCACAAATTCACTACTGGGATCGGCTGATCATATCTGTAAAGCCAATGACAAAAGGCATATATGTGTAGCTACCAATCAGAAGCTAGCTCCCAGTCATGCATATCTGCTGCTCCAGAGACTACCTAGGTATGCTTTTCAACACTGAAGAACGCAAAGTAGATTTGATGATAGAAGTAAATTGAAAATACTCTGTCTGGATCATGAAAGCTTTATTTTAACTTTAACTTTGGGTCTAAAGGCTTAAAGGACCAGTAAATACAGTAGATTTACATAAACAACAAATGCATGACAACAAGACAATGCAATAGCAGTTCAGATGCCAGCATGCCAGAAACGAAGGTTAAGAAGCCTTTTAGGTGGGGGACTAAACGGGATACAATTGAGATGATTGACACCCCCTGCTAGCTGCTGATTGGACGGCGGTGAGCAGGGGGCGGCATTGCACAAGCATTTCACTAGAAATGCTTGTGCAATGTTAAATGCTGACAGCGTATGTTAGGCGATGTTGGGCGAACATGATTTGCTACAGCGCATCATGTCCGCTCGGCACTTGTTAAATGACCACTTAGTCTGATCTTCAAATAAGTAGTAGATTTTTTTCTAACAAATTTCAAAGTTATGTCTATTTCCACTCCCCCTGTACCATGTGACAGCCATTAGCCAATCACAAATGCATACACGTATGTTCTGTGAATTCTTGCACATGCTCAGTAGGAGCTGGTGACTCAAAAACTGTAAATATAAAAAAGACTGTGCACATTTTGTTAATAGAAAGTTGTTTAGAGTTGCACGTTCTATCTGAATTATTAAACTTTAATTTTGTCTTGAGTGCCCCTTTAAGGAGCTTTCCCACCATAAAGGGTTATTAATAGTAGAGAGGAGTCAGCTGGTACCTCCCATACATGCTGGGTCCTGGGCTCCTCCCCCAGTTAATATAAAACTCTCAGACAGAGCAAGTTGTTAGTGTTGTTCTCACCAGCAGGTCATTTCCCATCTAAGTCCCTGTACCCCTGGTTGTGCTAACTCATGGCTCCCCCTGATTACAATGGTTCCTGGGACATGATCACCAATGAGAATTTTGACAGCTTCATGCAGAGTCTGGGTAAGATATATGGGCTCTTCTTGACCTTGACTGCAACTCCTTTTCACACACACAGAAGTTTCTTAAAATGTAGCTGCAAAACTTTATCACAAGCAGCTGAGGGAAATTGTGCAATTAAATGGGATATTTTTTTTTAGTTTAAGCTGGTGAAATTGTTGTTACACTTTCTTTATACTTCTCATCTTGTTTTTAGTGCTGTAATATTGTACAGTTCAAAGTTAGTCCCAAACTTCAAAGGGGCAAATGAGTTTTAAAGAGATATTCCATATTCATTTTTTTTTTTTAAATGCTTTTGAGGTGTTTCTCTGCCCACCAATAGGGTATTGCATACTGTCCTCTGTTTCAGTTGATATTGTGAGGAAATCCATAGTGTGCATAGTTATTTAACTGCCAATTTTTTTTTTATTTTTATTTTTTTATGAATGTCCCTTTAATTGCTTAAACCATATTCTATTCATGATCATTGCTCTCTTAGTAGTAATATTTTATTAAAATCTCTGTGCTTCAATGTGTATTTATTCCTAATTATACTACTTGCATATATCCTTGTTGTTTTAACTGAATATATTGTTGCAGTGATGCTTTTAAATAACAGAATTAAAGGGACATGGAATAGGGGTCACAAATTCACTTTGTTATCTAGCTTGAAGTATAAGTTTCCAATTTCTTTCTTTTGTCTTGTTTGTTGAAACGTAGCTCCTGTCTGTGATAGCATACTAAGGTAGGCTCAAGAGCGTGCATGTGTCTTTTTAGCACTATACGTACAACATTGTTGCTAATACTCCTGTATACTACTTCTTCAGAGAACAATAGGCTTTTGTGCAAAGGGTAAGGTCCGGTTTAGTTTACATTGTGATAATCTTTTTCTTCTCACGTAATTTGACTTTTGTCCTTGTGAGACAGTTTCACAGCCCGACACGGGTGCCTTGGTCATTTGCTGTACATACCGCGCTATGATAAGACTGATGCATTATGGGCTTGTTCTGTATCCAGTTATAACATAGGCTACAAACCTTATACCCAAATACTGTGCAAAAGTCAGGTCAGCTGTACGCTTTTCAGATCACAGGAATCAGGGAAACCTTAAAGAGACATGAGAAAACAAAAAAAAAAATTTGTTTTGGTTTTTTAAGGGGCAGCAATGCATTACTGGGAGCTAGCTAAACACATTGGTAAGGCAATTACAAGAGGCATATAAGTTAAGCATAAACCAATCAACAGCTAGTTCCCAGAACATGAGCCTACCTATGCTTTTCAACAAAGAATACCAAAAGAACAAAGCAAATTGGCTAAAAATAAGTAAATGGGAACGTTTTTTAAAATTGCACGTTCTGTCGGACTCGTGAAAGATTTTGTTTCATGTCACTTTAAGTCTTCACAGAGAAGGCACAAAATAAAATATATTGCAACATTTTTTATTTTATTTTTATACTACAGTTAACCCCTTCATGCCGGTATGATAGTATTCACATTTGAACGATGTTCCGATGTAAACACTATTCGTAAAAATGAATTCATGCAGTCGTCGATGCAATCATGTAATTTCAAGGCTGGAATCGTATCATCGTGGACTACCTAAGCTGATAGGCACCCACCCCCCGACCGATCCTTACCTACGTCAATGGGGGAGGCTGCAGGATATATATATATATATATATATATATATATATATATATATATATATATATATATATATATATATATATATATATATACACATATACCAGAAAGCTGGGATGGGGACAAGCAGCACTAATAAATATGCGCCAGTATATAGGGCAAGAACAGAATGCTGCTATTGGATTACAGATTGAGCAGATGTAGGAACAAACTTTCACCTATTGAAATGTATAAAAAATGTGTAGGAATCGAGGGGTCAACCGCACATAAATGTTCTATACTAAAACATATGGGAATACATAAAATTTGCCTTTCTTTGCTAAAAGTTATACAATATTCATCCCCTCCAAAAACACGCTTTTATTGTGCAGTCATATTGGTGTGGGACAGATCTTTAGTTTGAAAATGCAGGTGAGACGTCTACTCCTTGTACTGAACCACAGGACTGACCAGACAGAACAAATTTGCTTTAACCTGGTCAGTTCTGTGGTTCAGTACAAGGAGTAGACGTCTCACCTGCATTCTCAAACTAGGAAGAAAACAGAGGAATACCTACTCCAGGAGGCAGATGACCCGCCACTGATTTTTTTTTTTTTTTTACCTATATACAGAGGATTTCTACTACCCCGTACTAGTTACGGCAACTTGCCTCATCAGATTGAAGTATTTTCTGACAAGGGGAATACCATTTTATCCATTTATCTGATTGGACAATGTTCTTTTAGAAACACATTTTTTATCATTACTGACTGTGATTCATTTTATGTATTCCCTTTATGTTTTAGTATAGAACATTTATGCGCTGTTGACCCCTCGATTCCTGTGTGTGTGTGTGTGTACATACAGGTGGCCCTCGGTTTACCACGGTTCAATTTATACCGTTTCAGAATAACAACCCTTCCCCCCCCCCCCTCCCCGTCATGTGACTGATATTGAAAAGCATTGAGCAGTACATTGATTAAAATAGCTAGTAGGTGGAGCTGTCCACTTGTGTTGCAGCAAAGCCAAGCAAGCTGAGTTTAACCAGACCTGAGCTATCAAACGGATTTCAAAGGAACAAGAACTTCCTGTCTATAAATCAGTACAGATTGGAATGCATAGAAAGAACTGTTTGCAGAAAAATGCAAGTGAAGTCTGTGTTGTGTGATTTTATTAGGTTTATAATGCTGTTTAGACAATTTTTTTTTTTTTTATTTTTTTTTTTTATTTTAACTTAGTTTAATTATATATTCTGTGTTGTGTATGATTATTTTACTAGGTTTATAATGCTGTTTTAGCATTTAAAGTCTTCATGTCAAAGCTTTAAAAATAATGTATTAGGTGTTACTTATGACAATTTTAAGAGGGGCCTGAAACCTAACTCCCTCCCTTCCCATTGACTTACATTATAAACTGGGTTTCAATTTACAATGGTTTCGATTTACAACCATTCCTTCTGGAACCTAACCCTGGCGTAAACTGAGGGCTCTCTTCTTTTTCTTTTTTTTTTTTCTTTTTTTTTTTTTTTTCTCCTCACCTGGCCATGCCCACTCCGCCACATAACGCCAGGAGGTCAGTTAGAAGGCCAGGTGTGTTTGTCCTCATGTGCAGTCTCTACTGCGCATGACAGCTTCGGACAAACACACTTGGCCTTTTATTATATAGGATATATATATATATATATATATTTTATTCAAAATTAAGAGAGATAAAGCAACACACAATAGTGTGACTTTTTGGAAGACTGGGAGTTCAGCACTCTAGTTTTTTGTTACTATTAAAAAAAAACAAACACTCAAATTGATACAGTATAAAAAAAGGGTTTTATTTATGCAAACTGCTGGCCGAGGGCCCAAAGCAAGAAAAGTATCAAGACTGCATGAGATACTATTAAATACATGGATTAAAACACTAAAAAATAAACTAGAACAGAAGTCTAAGATTACAAAATAGGACTGGCCCTTGTGACTAACTAAGCTGGTTAATATTGAAATAGTATATGTACAGTAATGTAACTGATACATGGATAGATATACTGTTTATGTTCCGTTCAAATATTCAGACCTAAGTAGGTTTTAGTGTTAAACTGAAACGAACATACTGTGGGAACAAAAATGTATCTATGCAGAACCATCCCAATAATAAACCTGCTCATATAAAGTAGTTAATTATATCATTAGACATGCATTGACTGCAATCCTAAACATATCATACAGAGAATACTAATTGCATAGCCACGCACAGACAATATGTTAGACGCACCTCTGTATAAATGAGTAGTAGGGCCAATAGAGAAACATTGGAAAGACAGTTCTGTCAGTAGAAGTTTGTGTTTCTTAAAACTCCATTTAGAAAACCGTCATCCATACTCTGCCACTTACCACTATACTGACAGTTTGCAACTAACTAATGGATGACGGTTTTCTAAATGGAGCTTTAAGAAACACAAACTGCTACTGACAGAACTGTCTTTCCAATGTTTCTCTGTTGGCCTTACTACTCATTTATACAGAGGCGCGTCTAACATATTGTCTGTGCGTGGCTATGCAATTAGTATTCTCTGTATGATATATCAGACATGCATTGACTGCAATCCTAAATATAATTACCTACTTTATATGAGCAGGTTTATTATTGGGCTGGTTCTGCATAGATACATTTTTGTTCCCACAGTATGTTCGTTTCAGTTTAACACTAAAACCTACTTAGGTCTGAATATTTGAACATATACAGTATATCTATCCACGTTCCATCTCATGTTTTTGTATCAGTTACATTACTGTACATATACTATTTCAATATTAACCTCTTAAGGACATATGACGGAATTTTTCCGTCATAAAACAATTCAGCAAACTGAAAGCTGTGTCCTTAAAGGGTTAACCAGCTTAGTTAGTCACAAGGGCCGGTCCTATTTTGTAATCTTAGACTTCTGTTCTAGTTTATTTTTTTAGTGTTTTAATCCATGTATTTAATAGTATCTCATGCAGTCTTTTGATACTTTCCTTGCTTTGGGCCCTCGGCCAGCAGTTTGCATAAATAAAACCCTTTTTTAATATTGTATCAATTTGAGTGTTTAGTTTTGTTACTATATAAAAGAGTACTGAATTCCCAGTCTTCTAAAAAGTCACACTATTGTGTGTCGCTTTATCTCAATTTTGATCTTAAAATGACTTAATGGGTCTGCACCATCGTTCTAACTTGTATGTTCCAATGTTCTACTTCTGATAATTATTGGGACATAGTGATGGTATGAACCTGTATGCTCAACACTCGTAAGTTTAATGATTGCAACTCTTCCATCCACTAAATCCTTTGAGATAGAGATAGAGAGAGATATATATATATATTTACACTGCCAGTCATGACTAAGGCAATGTGTTGCCGAAACGCGTAGGACTTGTGTTTTTTATGTCCTGGATTGATGTCCTTTTTCTTTTACTATTTTTATACTTTCTCCAAATATCTTTTTCAATAAAGCTATATACGCTTAGAAGGCTTGTGGGACTTTGTTCTATTTTGTTATCAAATAACTAATACAGAGATACTGAATACATGGATATCACAAGACAATAAAAATCTTTAATCAGATATGTACGATTTTTAATTATATGATGGTTATCCATATGACTACCATGTGTTGTTGTTTTTTTTTTTTTTTTTTTTTTTTTTTTTTGTGTGTTTTTTATAGATTATATGGACATTCTATCTTGACATAGGAAGAGTATATTGTGTTTTTTTTATTTTATATATATATATATATATATATATATATATATATATATATATATATATATAGGGTTTTTTTGTCCGAAAATTTAAACAAGAGTATTTCATTTTTATGTTCTTCTAGTTTTCCAGAAAAGTGTCTGTGCAGAAGCAGATAAGCATATTTACATAAAGTAAACAAATACTGTACAGCAGTTTATGTGATATGTTCCATTTTAAACACATCTTCAATAGAATAGAAAATGTTACAATGAATTTTAAATGGGGTCTTGTGCTTTTATTAAGAGACATTAATCAAATGGTTTGAGATTTCACTGGGATGGTCCCAGAATCTAAAGGTATGACTTGGGCCCTGGAACACACTTTCATGCTCTGGTAGCAAAAGAGAGGGAAGGATAAGGGTAGCCCACAAAGTATTTGCTGTGCTGGGGAGATATCATTGAACACAACTCACCTCATTGTGGTGGGAGAGAGCACATCCGATGCAGTCATCAAATGAGTGCAGGTCTGGGGAGAGCGCGTAGGGTACAGCCACCCCTTGTGCTTGTGGGGACTGACAGAGCAGCAGATGCCCACTCTGCATTTTTGGTCACATTAATGGCTAAGTCTATATTACTGTCCTTGAATTGGCTGAAGAGAAGGTATTTCCTCCAATATATATCTAATTTCATTCGATTCCATCCTATCTTGGTGTATATTGGCGTTCCTTAAAACAGGAGCCCAGTATCTTTAAAGAACCACATCTCTAGTGTGTAGGTATATTAGGTTACTAAAGGCAGCTCCAGGAACAAAATAGAGGGCAGATGATTCCAAAATTCCTTGCTAATGCCAAATAAATGCTAATGAAACAAAACATTTACCTATGTGTTTTTTCTTTATATAAATTCATATATACCCAGTGATGTGAGACTATGGATTACAGGTGGGGGCTAGCGTTTGTAGCAATTTCCCTGATTCCTAAATGATGACAATTCTATATCTTGTAGGCATAGACTTCGCTACACGCACAGTTGCCAAACTGCTAAAGCCTCGAAAAGTGATTGAACAGAATGGAGATAAGTTTACAATCAAGACCCTGAGCAGTCTGCGGAACTACACTGTAGATTTTACAGTCGGGGAAGAGTTTGATGAGGACACCAAGGGTCTGGATAACAGAAAATGCAAAGTGAGTTGTTTGCATCTGAGTTAGTCGCATAGATTTTTATCTTCTTGTAAGAAAATATGGCACCAGTGCATGTTAAACACAGCAGTATGGACAGTAAAGTCTCATTTGCTTTCTTCGTTTGGTATCCTTTGTTGAAAAGCATACCTAGGTAGGCTCAGGAACAGCAATGCCCTACTGGTAGTTGCTAAACATATATGCCTCTTGTCACTGGCTTACCAGATGTGCTCAGGTTGCTGAGTTGCTCCCAGTAGAACATTGCTGATTCCTCAACAAAGGATTCAAAGACAATGAAGCAATTACAGAAAGTGACCTAATGAGTGATTAAAAGCATCTTTACTATAATAGCGTTTGTAACACGTCCGTCGCTGTCATCAGTGGAACACGCAGCCAAACAAAGTATTTGACCAAAAAACCTAACCCTTAAACCACCAAACCCCCACAACACAAACTACCTAATTACACTAACCCTTAAACCGCCAACACCCCACAATGCAAAACAATTAATCTAATTACTAAGCCCCCTAACTTAAAACCTCATAAATTAACTCCAATTATATAAATAAGATTTTTTTTTTTAAATTAAAAAAACAATTACAAAAAATAAAAACAATATAAAATTACAGAAAAAATAAAGTTCATTATTCAAAATAAAAATTTTAATACCCCTATAAAGCCCCCCAAAAAATAAAACTTTAATCTAACAGTAAACTACCAATAGCCATTAAAAGGGCTTTTTGTAGGGCAAGTTAAACAGCTCTTTTTTACCTAAAATAAAGTACCCCCTAGCAGTTAAACCCCCCTCCATCACCCAACCAACCTCCCAAAATAAAAAAAACCTAACCTACCCATTGCCCCTTAAAAGGGCAATCAGCTCTTTTGCTGACCATTTAAAAAAATCTCTCCACACTGGCCCTGCTCCGCTATCACTGGTCCAGCTTCTCGTTCAACACCGTGCCGCCTTCGCTTCAGATGAAGATAGATGTCCCCGCGCTGGATGAAGTTGGAGCCGACAAGGAAGACCTCCACCGCCGTTCTGTTTGTGTGTGGTGTGGTTTTTTTTTTTTTTTTTATGGGCAGCAAAAGATCTCAGAGCCCCTTAGGGGCAATAGGTAGCTCATGTTTTTTTTAGACTTAGTTTTTTTTTATTTTGGATGGTTGTGTGGTTGGGGGGGTTTACTTTTTACTTTAAGTTTAAAAAAACAACAACAAAAAACGCTGTTTAACTTAGGGCAATGCCCCACAAAAGGCACTTTAAGGGCTTTTGGTAGTTTATTGTTAGATTAGTGGTGTTTTTATTTTGGGGGATGGGTATTAGATTAGGTTTAAAACATTTTTTAGTTATTTTTAAATAGACTGCCCTCTTATCGCTTAGTATATAATAATGTAGTCTTCAGGTACTACCTTCTTCTTCAAAAAAAATGTTTAATAATTGATTTTTATCACTCATTAGGTCGCTTTCTGTATTGGATACATCTTTTGGACAATTTTTTTTTTTTTTTTAACACCGACTTGGGCATTTTCACAAAACTTGGACATTCTTATTACTATATGCGCCTATATGTTTAAGGTTTCAATGGTACCGGCCCATACTACTAAGTGGTGGTTTTGTTTTGTAGTGTATTACTTTTTATTTCTTTCATGTAATTAGCAAGAGTCCATGAGCTAGTGACGTATGGGATATACATTCCTACCAGGAGGGGCAAAGTTTCCCAAACCTCAAAATGCCTATAAATACACCCCTCACCACACCCACAAATCAGTTTTACAAACTTTGCCTCCTATGGAGGTGGTGAAGTAAGTTTGTGCTAGATTCTACGTTGATATGCGCTCCGCAGCAGGTTGGAGCCCGGTTTTCCTCTCAGCGTGCAGTGAATGTCAGAGGGATGTGAGGAGAGTATTGCCTATTTGAATGCAATGATCTCCTTCTACAGGGTCTATTTCATAGGTTCTCTGTTATCGGTCGTAGAGATTCATCTCTTACCTCCCTTTTCAGATCGACGATATACTCTTATATACCATTACCTCTACTGATTTTCGTTTCAGTACTGGTTTGGCTTTCTACAACATGTAGATGAGTGTCCTGGGGTAAGTAAGTCTTATTTTCTGTGACACTCTAAGCTATGGTTGGGCACTTTTTTATAAAGTTCTAAATATATGTATTCAAACATTTATTTGCCTTGACTCAGGATGTTCAATGTTCCTTATTTCAGACAGTCAGTTTCATATTTGGGATAATGCATATGAATAAATCAATTTTTTCTTATCTTAAAATTTGACTTTTTTTCCCTGTGGGCTGTTAGGCTCGCGGGGGCTGAAAATGCTTCATTTTATTGCGTCATTCTTGGCGCAGACTTTTTTGGCGCAAAATTTTTTTTCTGTTTCCGGCGTCATACGTGTCGCTGGAAGTTGCGTCATTTTTGACGTTTTTTTGCGCCAAAAGTGTCGGCGTTCCGGATGTGGCATTTTTTGCGCCAAAAGCATTTAGGCGCCAAATAATGTGGGCGTCTTTTTTTTTTTTTTGGCACTAAAAAAATATGGGCGTCACTATTGTCTCAACATTATTTAAGTCTCATTATTTATTGCTTCTGGTTGCTAGAAGCTTGTTCACTGGCATTTTTTCCCATTCCTGAAACTGTCATTTAAGGAATTTGATCAATTTTGCTTTATATGTTGTTTTTTCTATTACATATTGCAAGATGTCCCACGTTGACACTGAGTCAGAAGATACTTCTGGAAAATCGCTGCCTGGTGCTGGATCTACCAAAGCTAAGTGTATCTGCTGTAAACTTGTGGAATCTGTTCCTCCAGCTGTTGTTTGTACTGATTGTCATGACAAACTTGTTAATGCAGATAATATTTCCTTTAGTACTGTTACATTACCTGTTGCTGTTCCATCAACATCTAATACTCAGAGTGTTCCTGTTAACATAAGAGATTTTGTTTCTAAATCCATTAAGAAGGCTATGTCTGTTATTCCTCCTTCTAGTAAACGTAAAAAGTCTTTTAAAACTTCTAATTTTTCAGATGAATTTTTAAATGAACATCATCATTCTGATAATGGTTTTTCTGGTTCAGAGGATTCTGTCTCAGAGGTTGATGCTGATAAATCTTCATATTTATTTAAAATGGAATTTATTCATTCTTTACTTTAAAGAAGTCCTAATTGCATTAGAAATTGAGGATTCTGGTCCTCTTGATACTAAATCTAAACGTTATCTTTATCTCCTGTAGTTATTCCAGAAGTTTTTCCTGTCCCTGATGCTATTTCTGAAATAATTTCCAGGGAATGGAATAATTTGGGTAATTCATTTACTCCTTCTAAACGTTTTAAGCAATTATATCCTGTGCCATCTGACAGATTAGAGTTTTGGGACAAAATCCCTAAGGTTGATGGGGCTGTCTCTACTCTTGCTAAGCGTACTACTATTCCTACGGCAGATAGTACTTCCTTTAAGGATCCTTTAGATAGGAAAATTGAATCCTTTCTAAGAAAAGCTTATTTATGTTCAGGTAATCTTCTTAGACCTGCTATATCTTTAGCGGATGTTGCTGCAGCTTCAACTTTTTGGTTAGAAGCTTTAGCGCAACAAGTAACAGATCATAATTCTCATAGCATTATTGATCTTCTTCAACATGCTAATAATTTTATTTGTGATGCCATCTTTGATATCATTAGAGTTGATGTCAGGTATATGTCTCTAGCTATTTTAGCTAGAAGAGCTTTATGGCTTAAAACTTGGAATGCTGATATGTCTTCTAAGTCTACTCTGCTTTCCCTTTCTTTCCAGGGTAATTATTTGGTTCTCATTTGGATTCTATTATCTCAACTGTTACTGGAGGGAAAGGAACTTTTTTTACCACAGGATAAAAAATCTAAAGGTAAATTTAGGTCTAATCGTTTTCGTTCCTTTCGTCACAACAAGGAACAAAAGCCTGATCCTTCATCCTCAGGAGCGGTATAAGTCTGGAAACCATCTCCAGTCTGGAATAAATCCAAGCCTTTTAGAAAACCAAAGCCAGCTCCCAAGTCCACATGAAGGTGCGGCCCTCATTCCAGCTCAGCTGGTAGGGGGCAGATTACGTTTTTTCAAAGAAATTTGGATCAATTCCATTCACAATCTTTGGATTCAGAACATTGTTTCAGAAGGGTACAGAATTGGCTTCAAGATAAGGCCTCCTGCAAAGAGATTTTTTCTTTCCCGTGTCCCAGTAAACCCAGCGAAGGCTCGAGCATTTCTGAAATGTGTTTCAGATCTAGAGTTGGCTGGAGTAATTATGCTAGTTCCAGTTCTGGAACAGGGGCTGGGGTTTTATTCAAATCTCTTCATATGTATATTTCCTTTTGCAGACTGTCAGTTTCATATTTGGGGGAAAAAACATATTTAGGAATATATTTTTCTTACCTGGGGTATAGTCCTTTTGTTCAATTGACTGATTTTTCAATAAATTTCGCAGGCAAAATTAGGCTCGCAAGGGCGCAAAATGCCAAAGTTTATTGCGTCATTCTTGGCGCAAGATTTTTTTTTTTTTTGTTATAAGGTACGTCCGATGACGCAAATTCGTCATTTCCGGCGTCTTAGTTGATGGCGAATTCCTTGCACAAGGTTGCGTCTAAAATGACGCGAGTGTGTCATTTCCAGATGTTAGCGCCAAAAAAAATTAAGTTTGCGTTGTGCGTCATACTTAGTGTCAAATAATTTCATTATTTAAAACCTCATTCCTATATGCCTCTTGCCATTTTCTATTTGAGGGCTATGCTGTTTGCAATTTTTCCCCATTCCTGAAACTGCCATATAAGGAAATTGATCATTTTGTTTTTCTATGTTGTGTTTTTATTTTTTTCTCTTAAATTTGCAAGATGTCTCAATCTGATCCTGTCTCAGAAACCACTGTTGGAACCCTGCTGCCTAATAACAGTTCTACCAAAGTTAAGTGCAGCTGTTTCAGTTTGATTCCTCTGCTTATGTTTAAGTGTTTTTTTTTTTTTTTTTTTTTTTTCTTTTCATAATCAGAATAAACTTATATTTTGGGTTGTGGATTATTATTTTTTTTTTTTTTTCAGCGGAAAATGGCTGTTATTATTTTATCCCTCCCTCTCTAGCGACTCTTCTGTGGAGTTCCACATCTTGGGTATTACTATCCCATACGTCACTAGCTCATGGACTCTTGCCAATTACACGAAAGAAAACATAATTTATGTAAGAACATACCTGATAAATTCATTTATTTCATATTGGCAAGAGTCCATGAGACCCACCCGTTTTATGGTGGTTATGATTTTTTTTGCTTGTATAAAGCACAATTATTTCCAACTTCCTTTGTTGATGCTTTTTACTTCTTTCTTTATCACCCCACTACTTGGCTATTCGTTAAACTGAATTGTGGGTGTGATGAGGGGTGTATTTTATAGGCATTTTGAGGTTTGGGAAACTTTGCCCCTCCTGGTAGGATTGTATAGCCCATATGTCACTAGCTCATGGACTCTTGCCAATATGAAAAATTAATTAATCAGGTAAGTTCGTAATGTTTTTTGGGTTTCATATCTCTTTAAAGTGGTGGTCTCACCATATGTGGCCCTCAAGATAGTTTAATCTGATCCTCCCTCCCTTTTTTTTTTAATAGGTAAACTTAATTTGGGCTGTCAGATTATATATAATATCAGGCATTTGTTTTTATTAAAAATTAATATCCCGTTTTGTGTGGGTTTTTTTTTTTTTTTTTGTCCAGCCCTATTTGAGAGGGACATTTCTAATTCTGAGCTCTGTCCTGAGACAGCCATATGTCCCTATTTGCAGAATTTCCCTTAGACCTTCACCCAGACACGCCCACTACCCAGTATGGCTCCACCCACAAAACAGTGGCGCCTCCTTAGCTTCCACAAGTCCCTAATACCTATCAACAAATGTTGCGGAAGTATGTTAATGTAAAGGTAACCAGTGAACTTGCTGAGGTGTGTGCATAGCAGGTCATGCTAAGGGTCCAATAGGGGGCGCGATCCGATATAGATCGCAGTTTGCGGCGCAAGCGAGGGAACCGGCGTCGCCCGCAGTTTCAGCTCGCAACTCGAGCTATCCCATATAAGTCGCCGTCAGATGGTAACGTGCCGTAAGTCTGACAAACCAGCGATGTCCAGAAATCTGCGCAAGTACAAATTTCTGGCGTCGCCAGTGACTTGCGGCACGTTAGAAACTGCCGGCGCCTATAAAACCTGACTAAAGTCTAAAACACCCGCACTGTCTAACACGCCTCCCTAACATAGCCCGACACGTCTAACCCTCTATCCGCTATCCCCCCTCACTATCCTAACAATAAAAAAGCTATTAACCCCTAAACCGCCGCTCCCGTACCCCGCCGCCAGCTATATTATATCTATAACCCCCTAAAGTGAGCCCCTAACACCGCCGCCATCTATATTAAAATTATTAACCCCTAATGTAAGCCCCTTACACCGCCGCCATCTCTATTAAAATGATTAACCCCTTATTTAATCTACCTACCCCGCCGCCAGCTATATTATCTATATTAACCCTAAGTATATTATAGTTAATATAGGTATTACATTATATATATTAACCCTAATTATATTAGGGTTAATATAGTTACTATAGTATTTATATTAACTATATTAACTCTATCTAACCCTAACACCCCTAACTAAATTTATATTAAATTAATCTAATTCATTTATAAAGTAAAATATTCCTATTTAAATCTAAATACTTACCTATAAAATAAACCCTAAGATAGCTACAATATAATTAATAATTATATTGTAGCTATGTTAGGGTTAATATTTATTTTACAGGTAAATTGTTAATTATTTTAAGTAGGTATAATAGCTATTAAATAGTTATTAACTATTTAATATCTACCTAGTTAAAATAATTACCCAATTACCTGTAAAATAAATCCTAACCTAAGTTACAAATACACCTACACTATTAATAAATTAAATAAACTACAAACATCTATCTAAAAATACAATTAAATTAACTAAACTAAATTACCAAAAAAAACAAACACTAAATTACAAAAAATAAAAAGATTACAAGATTTTTAAGCTAATTACACCTATTCTAAGCCCCCTAATAAAATAATAAACCCCCAAAATAAAAAAAATTCCCTGCCCTATTCTAAATTAAACAAATTTCAAAGCTCTTTACCTTACCAGCCCTTAAAAGGGCCTTTTGTGGGGCATGCCCCAAAGAATTCAGCTCTTTTGCATACAAATACAATACCCCCCCCCCCCCATTACAACCCACCACCCACATACCCCTATTCTAAAACCACCCAAACCCCCCTTAAAAAAGCCTAACACTACCCCCCTGAAGATCTCCCTACCTTGTCTTCACCACACCGGGCCGAACTCCTGATCCGATCCGGGCGATGTCTTCCTCCAAGCGGCAAAGAAGAATTCTTCCTCCGGCGATGTCTTCCTCCAAGCGGCAAAGAAGAATTCTTCCTCCGGCGACGTCTTCCTCCAAGTGGCAGCAAAGTCTTCATTCTTCCGGCGGCATCTTCAATCTTCTTTCTTCGCTCCGCCGCCGCGGAGCATCCATCCCGGACGACTACTGAACTTGGAATGAGGTACCTTTTAAATGACGTCATCCAAGATGGCGTCCGCCGAATTCCGATTGGCTGATAGGATTCTATCTCTATCAGCCAATCGGAATTAAGTTAGAAAAATCTGATTGAATCAGCCAATCAGATTCAAGTTCAATCCGATTGGCTGAGCCAATCAGATTGAGCTCGAATTCTATTGGCTGATCGGAACAGCCAATAGAATGCAAGCTCAATCTGATTGGATCAGCCAATCGGATTGAACTTGAATCTGATTGGCTGATTGAATCAGCCAATCAGCCAATCAGATTCAAGTTCAATCCGATTGGCTGATCCAATCAGATTGAGCTTGCATTCTATTGGCTGTTCCGATCAGCCAATAGAATTCGAGCTCAATCTGATTGGCTCAGCCAATCGGATTGAACTTGAATCTGATTGGCTGATTCAATCAGATTTTTCTAACTTAATTCCGATTGGCTGATAGAGATAGAATCCTATCAGCCAATCGGAATTCGGCGGACGCCATCTTGGATGACGTCATTTAAAAGGTACCTCATTCCAAGTTCAGTAGTCGTCCGGGATGGATGCTCCGCGGCGGCGGAGCGAAGAAAGAAGATTGAAGATGCCGCCGGAAGAATGAAGACTTTGCTGCCACTTGGAGGAAGACGTCGCCGGAGGAAGAATTCTTCTTTGCCGCTTGGAGGAAGACATCGCCGGAGGAAGAATTCTTCTTTGCCACTTGGAGGAAGACATCGCCCGGATCGGATCAGGAGTTCGGCCCGGTGTGGTGAAGACAAGGTAGGGAGATCTTCAGGGGGGTAGTGTTAGGCTTTTTTAAGGGGGGTTTGGGTGGTTTTAGAATAGGGGTATGTGGGTGGTGGGTTGTAATGGGGGGGGGTATTGTATATGTATGCAAAAGAGCTGAATTCTTTGGGGCATGCCCCACAAAAGGCCCTTTTAAGGGCTGGTAAGGTAAAGAGCTTTGAAATTTGTTTAATTTAGAATAGGGCAGGGAATTTTTTTTATTTTGGGGGTTTATTATTTTATTAGGGGGCTTAGAATAGGTGTAATTAGCTTAAAAATCTTGTAATCTTTTTTTATTTTTTGTAATTTAGTGTTTGGTTTTTTTGGTAATTTAGTTTAGTTAATTTAATTGTATTTTTAGATAGATGTTTGTAGTTTATTTAATTTATTAATAGTGTAGGTGTATTTGTAACTTAGGATTTATTTTACAGGTAATTGGGTAATTATTTTAACTAGGTAGATATTAAATAGTTAATAACTATTTAATAGCTATTATACCTACTTAAAATAATTAACAATTTACCTGTAAAATAAATATTAACCCTAACATAGCTACAATGTAATTATTAATTATATTGTAGCTATCTTAGGGTTTATTTTATAGGTAAGTATTTAGATTTAAATAGGAATATTTTAGTTTATAAATTAATTAGATTTAATTTAATATAAATTTAGTTAGGGGTGTTAGGGTTAGATATAGTTAATATAAATACTATAGTAACTATATTAACCCTAATATAATTAGGGTTAATATAGTTAATATATATATATATATATATATATATAATGTAATACCTATATTAACTATAATATACTTAGGGTTAATATAGATAACATAGCTGGCGGCGGGGTAGGTAGATTAAATAAGGGGTTAATCATTTTAATAGAGATGGCGGCGGTGTAAGGGGCTTACATTAGGGGTTAATAATATTAATATAGCTGGCGGCGGTATAGGGGGATTAGATTAGGGGTTAATAATTTTTATATAGGTGGCGGCGGTGTAAGGGGTCAGATTAGGGGATATATAAGGTAGATGACAGCGGTGTAAGGGGTTCTAATTAGGGGATAGATAAGGTAGATGGCGGCGGTTTTAGGGGCTCACAGTAGGGGGTTAGTTTATGTAGATGGCGGCGGGGTCCGGGAGCGGCGGTTTAGGGGTTAATAACTTTATTAGGGATTTCGGGGGGGGGATCGCGGTTGACAGGTAGATAGACATTGCGCATGCGTTAGGTGTTAGGTTTATTTTAGAAGATCGCGGTTGACAGGGAGATAGACATTGCGCATGCGTTAGGTGTTAGGTTTATTTTAGCAGCCAGTTTAGGGAGTTACGGGGCTCCAATAGTCAGCGTAAGGCTTCTTACGGCTGCTTTTTGTGGCGAGGTGAAAATGGAGTAAGTTTTCTCCATTTTCGCCACGTAAGTCCTTACGCTGCATATTGGATACCAAACTGCGCGGGTTTGGTATACCTGCCTATGGCCCAAAAAACTACGGGCTACGGCAGAAATATACGCGCGTAACTTCTAGGTTACGCCGTATATGTGATGCCAAACCCGCGCAAATATTGGCGTCGCCGGCTTTTGCGGGCGACGATTTTTATCGGATGGACCCCAGGGACTGCGTTTTAATACAAGGACCTTAGCTTTACAAGGTGTTTTTATAAGATTTAATGGCCTAATATGATATGCGACTCCTTAAACCCTCTCACTGTCCTTCATTACTGTATTTTGTGCCATTTCTGAGTCAGTTTTATTTCCACAGAGTCTTGTTACATGGGACAATGGGCGACTTGTATGTGTGCAACGCGGGGAGAAGAAGAACCGAGGTTGGGTACATTGGATCGAGGGGGATAAGCTGCATTTGGTAGTTATCTAAACTTACTTTCATGTATTCCAAAATGTTTGACCTACACAGGGGCAGAACTATCATTACTGCAGCAGTGGCACCAGGGCCCAAATGCTGGTTAGCAGCCAGTCTACACATAGGGGTAGGTGTGTGCAGAATATGTACAACCCTAAGGCAGATTAACATTTTAATAATGCAGGTCTAAAAATTGCTCCAGGTTTTTTGTTTTGTTTTTTTTTTGTACAGAATAGACTTTATTCTGGGTCACATACTTGTTATGAAGAATTTAGTGCACAGAAAGTAAGTATTAACAGAAGCTCCATTAATGGAAACAATGTAAAAATCAGACCTGGTATGTGATCTGATAAAACTCAATTTTTTATAAATAAAATAAGGGAGAACAATTCTTTTTCAGTTTCCTTCCCTCTACTAACAAACTCTGCTAAAAGCACACTGGAAAAACAGCGGTGTCTAAGGGATAAGCTAACCAAAACATGCATTGTGTGCTGTAGACAGGTTTCCTTTTGATCCCAACGGGTACGTCCGAAGAGGGTTTATTTTTTTTGTAAGATCGTTGTTTAACTCCCTATACTCCTGAGGTCAGTAATGATATCCAAACGCAACCTTGTAGCAGCAAAGGTATGGTCAGCAAGTGTACAGATATCATCATACCCATGCCCTCGTGGAGTGACTTATGTGACCATTTACAATGGAAGTTTTGTTTACTCCCTTGGATGTCAAAGTATAACATTATAAAAATTATATATATATATATTGGCTAAGCTTAAATGCCCACTAATATTACTGTTGATGCAAATGACTAAAATCTGTGCAACTCGTGTACAATAAGCTGCTCCTTCCTGCTATATGTGCTGCTGGCGATATCATTTGCATAAAATTCCCCTTTTTTTTAAAAAATGATTTATCTGCTTAATCAAATGAGTCTGAAATTTTTTTTTTTTATATTTATAATTTTTATTTTTTTTCTTTACAGGAGATGACATGTGAGGACAAAATGTGCAAACAGGTGTATAAAAAAGTATAAGGGAAGATGGATGTAATCATCACGAAACACGTTGTCACACTGAAACCAAGCAAACTTATCTACAATATTTTTTTTATTTTTTTTTTTTAGTTTTTATATTTATTGTAAAGCATTGTATTTGTTAGTGCTTGGTTTAAAATATAATTGCAGCTTCTCTCTGTACATGTAGCGACCAGGCTGTATATCTCTCCTGCAGCTGCGTGTCATCTATAAACGCATCGCGTAAACTGCATATACTGACTGCTACAACATATAAGTGACACTGATTCACCACAACACTGTAAATAGTGATTTGGGGTATTTGATATATAAAGTAATTAAAACATTCTAAACCTAAATATAGTGTTGATGCAAACAATCCTATTTTATTTTAATGAGTCTATCTTGCTTCTGTACCAAGCGGCCATGCAGTGCCTTGCTGTGTCGCCCCCACCCTTATTGGCACAGTTTCATTAGATATTAAAGGGATACATCTTAGATATGAGGTATTCAGAGCAAAGATTAGCCATAGCTGGAAAACAATCTACATATTTTGTTTAGCTGTTTTAAATATTGATAGAAGTGTAAATAAATGGCAGTTATATAAGATAATTTTTTTATTTATCTACTTTCTGCAGTACAATTAGGGATCTGGCAGTAAAAGAGTTTGTGGAAACCCTGTTAAATATTTTGTTCCAAATACCCTTGTTGGGACAATCTTTCATAGCCTCTTTTGTATTTGCCCCTAATTTGTTTTCACTAGGAATGTGAGAAAACAGGAAAACATGGCTGTGCTGAATAATTTATAGAAACTCAGTGGAATTAAGAAAAACAGCAGAGTTAAATTACATTAACCCCTTAATGACCGCAGCACTTTTCCATTTTCTGTCCGTTTGGGACCAAGGCTATTTTTACATTTTTGAGGTGTTTGTGTTTAGCTGTAATTTTCCTCTTACTCATTTACTGTACCCACACATATTATATACCGTTTTTCTCGCCATTAAATGGACTTTCTAAAGATACCATTATTTTCATCATATCTTATAATTTACTATAAATTTTTTTATAAAATATGAGGAAAAAATTGGAAAAAACACACTTTTTCTAACTTTGACCCTCAAAATCTCCTACACTTCAACAACTACCAAAAAACTCCCATGCTAAATAGTTTCTAAATTTTGTCCTGAGTTTAGAAATACTCAATGTTTACATGTTCTTTGCTTTTTTTGCAAGTTATAGGGCAATAAGTACAAGTAGCACTTTGCTATTTCCAAAATTTTTTAAAAAAAATTAGCGATAGTTACATTGGAACACTGATATCTGTCAGGAATCCCTGATTAACCCTTCACATATATATATTTTTTAAAAGAACACAACCTAATGTATTAAACATGGGGTATTTTGACTCTTTCCATGCAACTATTTTACCACCAATCTATGCCAAAGTTTGAAAAAAAAAAAAAAAAAAGTGGTGATTTTTTGACAAAATAGCAATTCAAGAATACATTTACTGAGAACGTTAAGGGTTACTGCCAAATAACACCCCAATATGTCTTCAGCAGCATCTCCTGAGTACAGTGATACCACCCATGTATAGGTCTGTTGGGTTCTCTGGGGGCTAAAAGGCCTTGTTTTTAGGGGGCGCATTCCAGTTTTTTAATTTGGAATTTTCACATCTGTCGTCATGCACCCATGTCCTATTTGGGACATTTCTGAAGCCGGACAATGCAAATTACCCCCATCAAACCATATATTTTTAAAAAGTAGACACCCTAGGGTATTTCAAATGCTGGTATTTTAACACTTTGCATGCACTAATTCAACCACCAGTCTTTGTCAAACTTTTGGGTAGTCATTTTGGTGTGTTATTTTTCACACGCATTGTACTTTAGGCATGGATTCTCAGTTCCTGTTATATGTTACTGACCAAAAACACCTCAATATGTGTTCAACAACAACTTCTGAGTACAGTGATACCACCCATGTATAGGTGTGTCGGGTTCTCTGGGGGCTAAAAGGCCTTAATTTTAGGGGGCGCATTCCAGTTTTTCAACTTGGAATTTTCACATCTGTCATCATGCACCCATGTCCTATTTGGGACATTTCTGAAGCCGGCCAATGTAAATTACCCCCATCAAACCATATATTTTTGAAAAGTAGACACCCTAGGGTATTTCAAATGCTGGTATTTTAACACTTTCCATGCACTAATTCTTTGTCAAACTATTAGGCAGTCATTTTTTGTGTGTTATTTTTCACACACATTGTACTTTAGACATGAATTCTCAGCTCCTGTTATGTGTTGCTGCCAAAGAAGACCCCAATATGTGTTCACCAACATCTCCTGAGTACAGTGATACCACCTATGCATAAGTTTCTTGGCTTGTTCGGGGGGTGTAATGCCAAATGTCCAACATGCGTTTGTGATTTTTTTTTCACATTTAACATATTTTCTTTGCCTATTGTCTTTTTGGGGGTATTTTAACATACCCCAATTTATTTGTTTCCATGAATGTGCATATTTTTGAAATGTTGACACCCCAAGGTATTGTATATGGTGTGCTTTGATGCATTTGAAGTAACTGTTTTAGCTAAAAAAATTGGAGAAAGTGTATGGTGGCATTTTTTCAATTTTCATTTTTACACACACATTGCTTTTTGACTATGATTTAGGAGAGACTGTTGTAAGTTAGTGCAAAAAAATACTTCAGGTTGTTTTCTGCTAGGCACCCTGAGTACACCTATGCCCCCCATGCATAGGTTTGCCAGGATTTTGGGAAGGTTATGTTACAATTTTATGACTTGTGATTTTAGTTATTAAGTGAGAGTATTTCTTCTGATAGGCCTATCTTTAGTTTGGGGCCTATTGTAAACCCCACTTTTATTTATTGCCATGAATGTGCATATTTTTGAAATGTTGACACCCCAAGGTATTGTATATGGTGTGCTTTGATGCCTTTGAAGCAACCGTTTTAGCCCAAAAAATTGGAGAAAGTGTATGGTGGTTATTTTTCAATTTTCATTTTTACAGACACATTGCTTTTTGACTATGATTTAGGAGAGACTGTTGTAAGTTAGTGCAAAAAAAATACTACAGGTTGTTTTCTGCAAGGCACCTTGAGAACACCTATGTCCCCCATGCATAGGTTTGACAGGGGTTTTTGTAAAAAAAAAAAAAAAAGAACAGCCCCATTTTAGAAAAAAAAATATATTAGTGAAATGTAAAAATCTGGCACATTAAAAGTAAAAAAATAACAAAAAAAAATTTAACAGTAAACATAACAAAAAAAAAACAGCAAATGTATTTATTTTTTAAAAATTGACCATTGTATGGTACCGCTTGAAGCAGTCCCCAATGCAGAGTCCAGGCTGTCCAGGGCAATCGGGACAGTGATATACAGTGTCCCTTCTCTGCCCCCTCTTGGTACAGACTCTGCATTTTTTTGTGGTCTCTGCTTTGCGGCAGTAGGGGGGATTTTAAAAATAAAATGAGTAGCCCCAACTCTGCTCTCTCCCATCACCGCCCGGGGAGCAGGTGCATCATGGTACAAAATCCCCGAAATGATCTGGAGCTGAAATTGTAAAAAAGTCTGTTTCATTCCGGGGTTTGCTTTTTTGAACAACAAAAAAGCGTTGTGGGTTGCAATCTGCATTGGGTAAATTGCAACCTTTTTGTACCAGGCCCTTGTCTTCCGCATAATTAGGTAGGGCTGCAGCAGCTGATCTGCCAGATCAACCCCACCCATATGTCGGTTATAAGACTTGATGCACACTGGCTTCCTTATGATCTCAGCTCTGCCACGTACAGAGACCGCCACCGTCCTCTCTGTGTGGATGGTGGTAAGAAGGTATACATCCTTCTTGTCTCTGTACTTAAGTGCCAACAGCTCCTCTTGGCGCAGAGCTGAGGTCTCCCCCCTTCGTAGCCGGGTGCGTACAAGTTGTCCTGGGAAACCTGCGCGGTTCTTTTTAATTGTACCGCAAGCTACTGTATCAAAGCAATACAGTAGCTTGAACAAAAGGACACTTGTATAAAAATTGTCTAAGTACAAGTGATACCCTTTGTTCATTAGGGGTAATATCAGGTCCCAGACAATCTTGCCAGTGGTTCCCATATGTTCTGGGCAACCTGGAGGGTCAAGGTGGCTATCCTTTCCCTCATACACCCGGAAGGCCTGAGTATACCCAGTCTCGCTCTCACAGAGCTTATACACCTTTACCCCATACCTGGAGCGCTTGGAAGGAATATACTGCTTGAATCCCAGCCTTCCCTTATACTTCATCAGGGATTCATCAACGCATATATTCCTTCCAGGTGTATAAGCCTCTGCAAACCTGGCAGAAAAGTGGGTAATCAGGGGGCGGATTTTATACAGCCTGTCAAATTGGGGATGCTCCCTAGGGGGGCACAGGCTGTTGTCGCTGAAGTGCATGAAATGAAGAATCATTTCATATCTCTGCCTCGACATACTCTGGGAGAAAATGGGGGTAGAGCAGATGGGGCTACTGCTCCAGTAGGAGCGAACTGAGGGTTTCTTTATGATGCCCATCAGCATAGTCAATGCCCAGAATTTTTTAAATTCTGGCACATTGATGGGGGCCCATTGCTGCTTTGCCAAATATGTTTCAGGCTTTGCAGCACGGTACTGATGGGCATATAAATTAGTTTGGGCGACAATGTTCCCCAATACATCATCACCCAGAAACACCTCCAGAAACTGTTGGGGGCTAAAACCTGCCACATCTATATTTATGCCAGCATTTGCTGTGAAGGGTGGGATATCTGGCCTCTGGAGATGAGGCGTTACCCACTCTTCAGCGGCAATGGCAGCAACACGCCTCCTTCTAGCAGGGGGGCTAGCAGCCACAGATACATCACTATCAGTTGAGACTGCATCTAATGATGTATCTGAGCATATGGCAGGGTCAAAATTGGGGTCTGAGTCAGACATAGAGGCATCTGACTCAGACGCAAGGATGGCATATGCCTCCTCAGCACTATATGTTTTCTTTGACATTATTGTATCTGTCACAGAAAACCAAAATTAATTAATTAACTAAATGGCATTTGGGTTTTTAAAAAAAAAAGTACAGCTATGCTAATGCCAGTGATTTATAGCGATCACTGGCAAGCTAGGGGTTAAATACTCTTTAAATTAAATTAAATTGGCTAAATGGCTCTGAAAGGAGCCTTTGGGTTTTTAAAAAATTACAACAACAAAAATTAACCCCTAAAAAAATGCACAGACAGCAAAAAAGTACAGCTATGCTAATGCCAGTGATTTATAGCGATCACTGGCAAGCTAGGGGTTAAATACTATTTAAATTAAATTAAATTAGCTAAATGGCTCTGAAAGGAGCGTTTGGGTTTTTAAAAAATTACAACAACAAAAATTAACCCCTAAAAAATGCACAGACAGCAAAAAAGTACAGCTATGCTAATGCCAGTGATGTATAGCGATCACTGGCAAGCTAGGGGTTAAATAGTCTTTAAATTAAATTAAATTAGCTAAATGGCTCTGAAAGGAGCCTTTGGGTTTTTAAAAAAAAAATACAACAACAAAAATTAACCCCTAAAAAAAATGCACAGACAGCAAAAAAAAGTGCAGCTGTGCTACTGCCAGTGATTTATAGTGATCACTGGCAAGCTAGGGGTTAATGGCTCTGAAAAGAGCCTTTGGATTTTAAATTTTTTCACAAATAAAAGAAATAAATCTCTCTCTGCTAAAATACAGGTCTCTCTCTCTCTCTCTCTCTCTCCAACAAAATAGCAAGTGAGGAGAGGGAGGGAGATCCACACTGATCAGAGTCAATATTTACAAATATTGACCTGATCAGACAAATGGGAGATTTTATTATTATTTTTTTTTTTTTTGTAAGAAGGCTCAGATTGGGTGACCCTAGCTTGCCCCTATGGTGAGACAGGCTAGGGACACCCCCAGAGGCCCCATGATGCACTGGGCATCGCTATTTTGGAAGCCTCATGGGGGAGGGGGGGGGCTATATGTGGGGGCTTTTTTATTTTATATTTTATTTTTTTTCCCCCATTTTTTATTTTATTTACACACTAAGTGCCTCGACCCACCGAGGCACTTAGCACACTAGCAGAGCATCGGAAGCGTGTCCGATCGCTTCCGATGCTCTGCTGCACTGCCGGGCTCCACGTGGAGCAAAACCGGAAGTGATCACTCAAGGGGGAGTGATCAATCCGGTCCCGGCACTCCGTAACAGCACTGCAGGGATGCCCAGACATCGAGGCATCCCTGCAGTACTGTAATAGTGCCTGGAAGCGATCTTGATCGCTTCCAGCACTCACTTTAGCCGAGGACGTGCAGGGTACGTCGTCAGGCGTTAACTGCCTTTTTTTTTCAGACGTACCCTGCACGTCCTCTGTCACTAAGGGGTTAAAAGCAGCAAAATAAATAATGAAAATACATTGTAATTTCTGTGATCTTATGGGGCAGATTCACTCAATGTCAGAGCACTTTAGATATGAGAGCTTCTTGCTACAGTGTGAGATTTACTAAGACTTTGTAATCATTTAACCAGACTGTTTTATCCTTTTTATCAGCATCTGGACATTTCTATCTGCAGAATTCTCTTACAGCTATCAAAATAGATTTCTGGGCTAGTTTGCTATATGTAAGGATAGTCTTTGTACATTAATTCAGATGACTGTGCTTTACAACAGTGTTTTTCAACCAGTGTGCCGTGACACACTAGTGTGCCGTGAGAGATCCTCAGGTGTGCCACGGCAGACTGACAACAGTGTGACATATTTTTTAAACTTTGCTTGTTTTTTACTCCCAGTGCAGGGGTAGTTTGTAGGAGGCATGGCATAACAGCACAATACATGCAGTGTGTGTGTTTGTGTATGTGTGTGTGTGTATATATGTATGTATATATATATATATATATATATATATATATATATACACACACACTGTATTAGGCTACAATGTGTGCTTTTTTTAAAAAATTTTGGGATGGTGGTGTGCCACAGGATTTTTTTAATGTAAAAAAGTGTGCCACTGCAAAAAAAAGGTTAAAAAGCTGAACAAACCTGCGCTGCTTTCAGTTTTCATAGAACAAATAAACATCTTGAAAATGTCCTTAATATGTTTTGAAGAGATTTCATTACATATGACTTTTGCTTTTTCTTTAACAGATTTTAAGACGTGTGTTTTCTGGCCTGTAATACAGTCAGCAGAGCCACCCTTAGCATTTGTGTGGCCCTGGACAAGACAAATGTATGGGGCCCCTCAATCCCTTCTGAGAGGTTTAATTCCTGTGATACAAGCAGGATTGCTTATGGCAGGGAGCGGGCACTGAGTGACTTTTTAAAGAGTGTTTAAAAGTGGCTCAGTACGTTGTTGTGGTGTGTTTCTTTTTTTTTGTTGTTTTTTTGTTGTTGTTTGTTTTGTATTTTGTGATTGGTTTATTCTGTATCAAAACGGAATATGTTTTGCTCTATATGTTTATGGCTGTCAGGACCGCCTCTGACGGAAAGAGAGGCGGATCCTTTTCTGTGGCGTTTTTTTCCGTTTTTTAAAGCGCGCCTTTTTTCATAGATTGATGGCACAACTTTTAATGGCTACTGTGATCTAGGAAACTGAATTAAGTTTGTTTTCTCCGGAGTGCAGAGGGGACAGGTACGCACCTCAATAATGGCGCTGAGGTGTTCCGTATAAATCTTCCGCTGTGAAGGAGGTATTAGCAGGCTTATTTGAATCCATATTTCTTGCAATTCTTAAAGGTACAGTTGCAAAAAAAAATTCTGTTTATTTAATTGCAATATGGACTTAGAGATAGTGCCTTCTGTTGTATGCAAGCTTTGTATGAATAACCAATTTGAACCTCCTTTGCCTTTTTGTTCTTCTTGTATTGAGAGGACATTAATGTTTAAAGATAGAATTTTTAATGCTGAGCCACCACACTCTCAGATTGATGCTGCTCAAGCAATGCTACAGCCGTCTCAAACGCCCCAAGCCTTAACGGCGTTGCATGCAGTGCTCTGCGGGTCCTCACAATCTCCTGGAGTTTTTTTACAAGCAGAAATTGCCGCCCAGGTATCCTCTGCATAATCCGAGGCGTTAGCTGCAATTTCCATGCTTCAGGGAAGACGCAAGAGGAAAATTTAAAGAATCGGATTGTAAGTTTTCTGATCCAGTGCCGACTAACCAAGTTGCTCTTTCTCATAAATCTGAAAGAAGATACGTTGTTAGCCTCTGAGGGTGAAATCTCAGATGCAGACAGTATAATGCCTTCTGCTGATACTGAAGTATCCTTCAGGTTTATGCTTGAACACCTCTGTGTCCTGTTAAAGGAGGTTTTCACTACTCCTGGACGATTCCTGTCGTTGTCAATCCTAAGAAATCTAGTAAATTAAATAGATACTTTGATATTCCCTCCTCAGTGTAGGTGTTTCCTGTGCCAGACTGTGCTATGGAGATTATTACTAGGGAGTGGGAGAAGCCTGTGATTCTCTTTTTTTTTTTTTTTCTCCTTCCCCGGTTATTAAAAAAAAAAAAGTTTCCGGTGGCTGACTCCATTAAGGAGTCGTGGAAGGGGTGATTTCTACTCTGGCTAAGAACTACTATTCCTATAGAGGATAGTCACTCTTTCAAGGATCCAATGGGCCAGAAGCTGGAGCCTTACTTGAAAAAGATGTATATTCATCACGGTCTCCAACGGCAACCTGCAGTGTGTATTGCTACTGTGACTAGTGCTGCAGCCTACTGGTTTGATGCATTATCTGAGTCTCTTCAAGCAGAGACTCCTTTTGGAGGAGATCTAGGATATGATTAAGGCTCTTAAGTTAGCCAATTCCTTTATTACTGACGCTTCCTTACAGGTCATTAAGTTAGGAGCCAAAATATCTGGTTTTGCCATATTGGCCCGTAGAGCATTATGGCTGAAATCTTGGTCAGTGGATGTTTCATACAAGTCTAAACTTTTGGCGATTTCCCCCTTCAAGGGTAAGACCTTTTTGGCTCTGGTTTGGCAGAAATTATTTCCAATATCACGGATCGTAAAGGGATCATTTCTGCCACAAGATAAGAAAAAAGTAAATTTATGCTTACCTGATAAATTAATTTCTTCTATGATACGACGAGTCCACGGATTCATCCTTTTACTTGTGGGATATTATCCTCCTGCTAACAGGAAGTGGAAAAGAGCACCACAGCAGAGCTGTCTATATAGCTCCACCCCCCAGTCATTCGACTGAAGGTACAGGAAGAAAAAGGAGAAACTAAAAGGTGCAGAGACGTTTCATAGAAGGAACAACAATTTCCAGATTAATATTCCTATTAGTAACAACCTTAGGAAGGAATCCAGGTTTGGTATGCAAAACCACCTTATCAGCATGGAAAACGAGATAAGGCGAGTCAAATTGCAATGCAGATAGTTCAGAAACTATTCGAGCCGAAGCGATAGCAACTAAAAACAGAACGTTCCAAGATAGAAGCTTAATATCTATGGAATGCATAGGTTCAAACGGAACCCCTTGAAGAACTTAGGAACTAAATTCAAACTCCATGCGGAGCAACAGGTTTAAACACAGGCTTGATTCTAACTAAAGCCTGACTGAACGTTTGGAACATCTGCCAGATGCTTGTGCAGTAAAATTGATAAAGCAGATATCTGTCTCTTTAGGGAACTAGCTGAGAGCCCCTTCTCCAATCCTTCTTGGAGAAAGGACAAAATCCTAGGAATCCTGATCTTACTCCATGAGTAGCCTCTGGATACGCACCAATAAAGATATTTACACCATATCTTATGATAAATTTTCCTAGTGACAGGCTTTCGAGCCTGAATCAAGGTATCTATGACCGACTCAGAGAATCCCCGCTTGGATAAAATCAAGCATTCAATCTCCAGGCAGTCAGCTGCAGAGAAACTAGATTTGGATGCTGGAGCGGACCTTGAATGAGAAGGTCCTGTCTCAGTGGCAGAGTCCACGGTGGTAGAGATGACATGTCCACCAGGTCTGCATACCAAGTCCTGCATGGCCACCCAGGTGTTATCAAAATCACCGAAGCTCTCTCCTGTTTGATTCTGGCGAATCGGATGAGGAAGGAGAGGAAACACATAAGCCAGGTTGAACGACCAAGGTACTCCTAGAGCATCTATCAGTACTGCTTGAGGATCCCTTGATCTGGACCCGTAACAATGAAGTTTGGCATTCTGATGAAATGCCATCAGATCCAATTCTGGTGTGCCCCATTGATGAATCAATTGTGCAAACACCTCCGGATGGAGTTCCCACTCCCCTGGATGAAAAGTCTGACGACTTAGAAAATCCGCTTCCCAGTTCGCCACCCTTGGGATATAGATTGCTGATAGATGGCAAGAGTGAGTCTCTGCCCATCAAATTATTTTGGAAACCTCTATCATCGCTAGATAACTCTTTGTTCCCCCCTGATGATTGATATATGCTACAGTCATGATATTGTCCGACTGGAATCTTATGAATCTGGCCAAAGCACGCTGAGGCCACGCCTGAAGCACATTGAATATCGCTCTCAGTTCTAGAATATTTATCGGGAGGAGAGCCTCCTCCTGAGTCCACAAACCCTGTGCTTTCAGGGAATTCCAGACTGCACCCCAGCCCAATAGTCTGGCGTCCGTCGTCACTATGACCCATGCTGGCCTGCGGAAACACATTCCCTGGGACAGATGATCCTGTGACAACCACCAAAGAAGAGAGTCTCTGATCTCTTGATCCAGATTTAAATTTGCATAATCCCCATTCCACTGATTGAGCATGCATAGTTGCAGTGGTCTGAGATGCAAGCGAACAAATGGAACTATGTCCATTGCCGCTACCATTAGTCAGATTACCTCCATACACTGAGCCACGGCCGGCCGAGGAATGGAATGAAGAGCTCGGCAGGTGGTTAAAATCTTTGATTTCCTGACCTCCGTCAGAAAATTTTTCATGTCTACCGAATCTATCAGAGTTCCCAGGAATGGAACTCTTGTGAGGGGGATAAGTGAACTCTTTTGTACGTTCACCTTCCACCCGTGAGATCTTAGAAAAGCCAACACGATGTCCGTGTGAGATTTGGCTAGTTGGTAAGTTGACGCCTGAATTAAGATATTGCCCAGATAAGGCGCCACTGCTATGCCCCGTGGCCTTAGAACCGCCAGAAGGGACCATAGCACCTTTGTGAAAATTCTGGGAGCTGTGGACAACCCGAAGGGAAGAGCCACAAACTGGTAATGCTTGTCCAGAAAGGCAAACCTGAGGAACTGGTGATGATCTTTGTGGATAGGGATGTGCAGATACGCATCCTTTAAATCCACGGTGGTCATATATTGACCCTCCTGGATCATTGGTAAAATAGTGCGAATGGTCTCCATCTTGAAGGATGGGACTCTGAGGAATTTGTTTAGGATCTTGAGATCTAAAATTGGTCTGAAGGTTCCCTCTTTTTTTGGGAACCATAAACAGATTGGAGTAAAACCCCTGCCCCTGTTCAGTTTTTGGAACTGGGCAGATTACTCCCATGGTATATTGTTCTTCTACACAGCATAAGAACGCCTTTCTTTTTGTCTCGTTTACAAACAATCGAGAAAGATGGAATCTCCCCCTTGGAGGAGAATCTTTGAAGTCTAGAAGACACCCCTGGGTCACGATTTCAAAAGCCCAGGAGTCCTGAACGTCTCTTGCCCAAGCCTGAGCAAAGAGAGAAAGTCTGCCCCTACTAGAACCGGTCCCGGATCGGGGGCTGCCCCTCCATGCTGTCTTGGTGGCAGCAGCAGCAGGCTTCTTGGCCTGTTTACCTTTGTTCCAAGTCTGGTTAGGTCTCCAGACTGATTTGGATTGAGCAAAATTCCCCTCCTGCTTTGCAGCAGGGGAGGAGGTAGAGGGACCACCTTTGAAGTTTCGAAAGGAACGTAAATTATTTTGTTTGGTCCTCCATTTTATTTGTCTTATCCTGAGGAAGGGCATGTCCTTTTCCTCCAGTGATGTCTGAAATTATCTCTTAAACTTCAGGCTCGAATAGGGTCTTACCCTTGAAAGGGATGGCTAAAAGCTTAGATTTTGATGACACATCAGCAGACCAGGACTTAAGCCATAACGCTCTACGTGCTAAAATGGCAAAACCTGAATTCTTTGCCGCTAATTTAGCCAGTTGAAAAGCGGCATCTGTAATGAAAGAATTAGCTTGCTTGAGAGCCCTAATTCTATCCAGAATATCATCTAATGGGGTCTCAACCTGAAGAGGCTCCTCTAGAACCTCTAACCAAAATGCAGCTGCAGTAGTTACAGGAACAATGCATGCTATAGGTTGCAGAAGAAAACCCTGATGAATAAATATTTTCTTTAGAAGACTCTCTAATTTTTTATCCATAGGATCTTTGAAAGCACAACTGTCCTCAATAGGTATAATTGTACGCTTAGCTAGGGTAGAAATAGCTCCCTCAACCTTAGGGACCGTCTGCCATGAATCCCGAATGGTGTCTGATATGGGAAACATTTTCTTAAAAGTAGGAGGGGGAGAAAAGGGAAAACCCGGTCTATCCCACTCCTTTGAAACAATGTCCGAAATCCTCTTAGGGACCGGAAAAACATTAGTGTAAGTAGGAACCTCTAGATATCTATCCATTTTACACAATTTCTCTGGTGGAATTACAATAGGGTCACAATCATCCAGAGTTGCTAAAACCTCCCTGAGTAACAAGCGGAGGTGTTCTAGCTTAAATTTAAAAGCCTTCATATCTGAGTCTGTCTGAGGGAACATCTTTCCTTAATCAGAAATCTCTCCCTCAGACAGCAATTCCCTCACCCCCAATTCAGAACATTGTAAGAGTACATCGGAGATGGCTAATAAAGCGTCAGAGGGCTCAGCATTTACTCTCACACCGGACCTACTGCGCTTCCCCTGCAACTCAAGCAGCTTAGATACTACCTCTGTGAGGGTAGTATTCATAACTGCGGCCATATCTTGCAGGGTGAAAGAATTAGACGCACTAGAAGTACTTGGAGTCGCTTGTGCGGGCGTTAATGGTTGTGACACTTGGGGAGAATTAGATGGCATAACCTGATTCCCTTCTTACTGAGAATCACCCTGCGACATACTTTTATCAGCTAAAATATGTTCTTTGCAATTTATTGCCCTTTCAGTACATGAGGGACATATTTTAAGTGGGGGTTCTACAATGGCTTCTAAACACATGGAATATTGGCTTTCCTCAATGTCAGACATGTTAAACAGGCTTGTAATGACCACAAACAGGCTTGAATACACTTTATTTAGTGAAAAAATAACAATCTTAAAAAAACGGTACTGCGCCTTAAAGAGAAAAAACATAATTTATGTAAGAACTTACCTGATAAATTCATTTCTTTCATATTAGCAAGAGTCCATGAGCTAGTGACGTATGGGATATACATTCCTACTAGGAGGGGCAAAGTTTCCCAAACCTCAAAATGCCTATAAATACACCCTTCACCACACCCACAAATCAGTTTAACGCATAGCCAAGAAGTGGGGTGATAAGACAAAAGTGCGACAGCATAAAAAATAAGGAATTGGAATAATTGTGCTTTATACAAAAAAATTATAACCACCACAAAAAGGGTGGGCCTCATGGACTCTTGCTAATATGAAAGAAATTAATTTATCAGGTAAGTTCTTACATAAATTATGTTTTCTTTCATGTAATTAGCAAGAGTCCATGAGCTAGTGACGTATGGGATAATGAATACCCAAGATGTGGATCTTCCACGCAAGAGTCACTAGAGAGGGAGGGATAAAATAAAGACAGCCAATTCCGCTGAAAATAATCCCCACCCAAAATAAAGTTTAAATCTTATAATGGAAAAAAACCCTGAAATTATAAGCAGAAGAACTTTTCTACCAAAAACTGCTTCAGAAGAAGAAAACACATCAAAATGGTAGAATTTAGTAAAAGTATGCAAAGAAGACCAAGTTGCTGCTTTGCAAATCTGATCAACCGAAGCTTCATTCCTAAACGCCCAGGAAGTAGAAACTGACCTAGTAGAATGAGCTGTAATCCTTTGAGGCGGAGTTTTACCCGACTCGACATAAGCATGATGAATTAAAGATTTCAACCAAGACGCCAAGGAAATGGCAGAGGCCTTCTGACCTTTCCTAGAACCGGAAAAGATAACAAAAAGACTAGAAGTCTTTCGGAAATTCTTAGTAGCTTCAACATAATATTTCAAAGCTCTAACTACATCCAAAGAATGCAATGATCTCTCCTTAGAATTCTTAGGATTAGGACATAATGAAGGAACCACAATTTCTCTACTAATGTTGTTAGAATTCACAACCTTAGGTAAAAATTTAAAAGAAGTTCGCAACACCGCCTTATCCTGATGAAAAATCAGAAAAGGAGACTCACAAGAAAGAGCAGATAATTCAGAAACTCTTCTAGCAAAAGAGATGGTCAAAAGAAACAAAACTTTCCAAGAAAGTAATTTAATGTCCAGTGAATGCATAGGTTCAAATGGAGGAGCTTGAAGAGCCCCCAGAACCAAATTCAAACTCCAAGGAGGAGAAATTGACTTAATAACAGGTTTTATACGAACCAAAGCTTGTACAAAACAATGAATATCAGGAAGATTAGCAATCTTTCTGTGAAAAAGAACAGAAAGAGCAGAGATTTGTCCTTTCAAGGAACTTGCAGACAAACCTTTATCCAAACCATCCTGAAGAAACTATAAAATTCTCGGAATTTTAAAAGAATGCCAGGAAAAATGATGAGAAAGACACCAAGAAATATAAATCTTCCAGACTCGATAATATATCTTCCTAGATACAGATTTACGAGCCTGTAACATAGTATTAATCACAGAGTCAGAGAAACCTCTTTGACTGAGAATCAAGCGTTCAATCTCCATACCTTCAAATTTAAGGATTTGAGATCCTGATGGAAAAAAGGACCTTGTGACAGAAGGTCTGGTCTTAATGGAAGAGTCCACGGTTGGCAAGTGGCCATCCGGACAAGATCCGCATACCAAAACCTGGGAGGCCATGCTGGAGCCACCAGCAGAACAAACGAGCATTCCTTCAGAATCTTGGAAATTACTCTTGGAAGAAGAACTAGAGGCAGAAAGATATAGGCAGGATGATACTTCCAAGGAAGTGACAATGCATCCACTGCTTCCGCCTAAGGATCCCTGGATTTGGACAGATACCTGGGAAGCTTCTTGTTTAGATGAGAAGCCATCAAATCTATTTCTGGAAGTCCCCACATTTGAACAATCTGAAG
This sequence comes from Bombina bombina, assembly GCF_027579735.1. Lineage (NCBI taxonomy): Eukaryota > Metazoa > Chordata > Amphibia > Anura > Bombinatoridae > Bombina > Bombina bombina. The sequence continues at coordinate 298,008,569 of NC_069506.1, read as the reverse complement.
AAATACCTCTGGGTGAAGAGACCATTCGCCCGGATGTAACGTTTGGCGACTTAGATAATCCGCTTCCCAATTGTCTATACCTGGGATATGAACCGCAGAAATTAGACAGGAGCTGGATTCCGCCCATACAAGTATTCGAGACACCTCTTTCATAGCCAGAGGACTGTGAGTCCCTCCTTGATGATTGACATATGCCACAGTTGTGACATTGTCCGTCTGAAAACAAATGAACGACTCTCTCTTTAGAAGAGGCCATGACTGAGGAGCTCTGACAATTGCACGGAGTTCCAAAATATTGATTGGTAATCTCACCTCCTGAGATTCCCAAACCCCTTGTGCTGTCAGAGACCCCCAAACAGCTCCCCAACCTGTCAGACTTGCATCTGTTGAAATCTCAGTCCAGGTTGGAAGAAAAAAAGAAGCCCCCTGAATTAAACAATGGTGGGCTGTCCACGTCAGAAAGTGTCGAACAATCGGTTTTAAAGATATTAATTGAGATATCTTTGTATAATCCCTGAACCACTGGTTCAGCATACAGAGCTGAAGAGGTCGCATGTGAAAACGAGCAAAGGGAACCGCGTCCAATGCACCAGTCATAAGACCTAGAATTTCCATGCATAAGGCTACCGAAGGGAAAGATTGAGACTGAAGGTTTCGACAAGCTGAAACCAATTTCAGATGTCTCTTGTCCGTCAGAGACAGAGTCAAGGACACTGAATCTATCAGGAAACCTAAAAAGGTTACCCTTGTCTGAGGAATCAACAAACTTTTTGGTGAATTGATCCTCCAACCAAATTCTAGAAGAAACAACACTCATAAAAGACTGGAAAGGTTCTTTCTAGTGAAAATGAGCAAAGGGAATTGAATCCAATGCCGTGGCTATAAGACCTAAAACCTCTATGCATATATAGCAACTGAAGGAAATAATAGAGACTAAAGGTACCGACAGACGGAACCCAATAGAATTATCCCTTGTCTGATAGAGACAAAGACAGTGACACAAACTTTCTGGAAACCTTATATAAGGTGACCCTTGTGTGAGGAATCAAGAGCTTTCGAAAAAAAGATCCTCTAACTATGTCCTGAAGAGCAAGTGAATCATATGAGATTCCGTATCCTCAGAAAATAATCTGAATGAAAACAGAAAAATGAAAATATGCATTTATTGTATCTAATGAAAACAAATAATGCTATCAATGACCATAAAAAGGCAAAATAGTTTGAATAAAACTCCAAACCCGGTTCCTAAAAAAGGAACTGGAAGAAATACCCCAGAAGATTCCAGGTCTGAGCAGCGCTTGAACCCCATGGGTGCCCAGCCATGCTTCAACAGTACCCAAAATATATAGGACAGAAACACACTTAAAGAAAGTGTTAGCCTTACTGGAATAAAATCAAAGAAATTTGGACAAAATAGAACCAAATAAATTTCAAAGAAGTCTTAACCTGCCCCTTACCAGCCACGCTGGAATACGGCACATACATCGCAATATTATGGAGCTGATTTCGAACCCCAATTACAAACATGTTACTTGGGAAAGAACTCAGGAATTCGTTCCTTAATAAGAATAACTAAACTAGTATAAGCTTAAAGTTTTAGTCTTAGAACTCAATCTTGAAGCCCAGAGTAACAGTTAAGAATTGAATCCAATTATAAAACAAATAATTAATTATCTTAGAACAAAATTCTTCTAGCTAAAATAGCTAAAGACATAGATTAACCCTCATTTGCGAAAATATTCAAAAAAATGAAGACACAAATGAAATTATTAGCATGATAGTCCAGTTTAAAGGACCAGCCAATACAGTGGACTTGCATAATCAATAAATGCAAAACAACAAGACAAATGCAACAGCACTTAGTCTAGTAAATGTTGTCCCTTAACAATGCTGAAATAAATCATAATCTGATACTTGATCTTAAAGTAAACAGAAAAAATGAAGCAATTGCAATATCCAAATAAATCACAGGACCAAGAAAAGTACCTGAAACTAAATAATTTTCCATAAACAAGATACAACTATCTAAAGGAAAATAAATACTATTTTGCTATAGAAACAATAGCATAATTAGTAGAAGCAGAGATAGCTCCAATAAATTGGAGAACCCTCCAAATTGAATTTAACTGCTGGCAAAGAATATAGTTTAAAACCTTTGAAAAATGAATAAAAGAAAATTCTCAGCCTATTCCATTCCCTAGAATGGGGAATTGGAAAGAAAACCTCTGAAAACACAGAAGAAAAAAATAGGCAGAAATAGTGTCAGCTAGTCTTAAAGAACTAGTTACCTTAATATCCAAAATAATCAACACCTTTTCAACAAAGAACAAATGTACTTTAACAATAGAAAAATAATAAAAGTAGATTTGTTAGTGTCAATATCTGATGAAGAAAATTTCTGAAAGAGAAAAAACATCATCAGAGAAGGCTATATCAGTATATTGTTGGTCATTTGAAACTTCAATAATTAAAAAAGAAGTGAAAAAGACCTAAAAATGTTATTAGAAGGCACAAAGTCAGACAAAGCCTTTAAAATAGAATCAGAAAATATTTCTTATAAATCTTCTAAATATTTCTTGTACATAAGATGTAAGAATGGCAATAAAGCATAAACACTAATGGATTCTGCATGTAAAAGTATATCATAATACCTTATTACAAACCATAGCTAAAGATAAACATTTATAACATTTAAAATAAATGAACTTAGCTTTGGTAGAACTGAAACTCAGTTAAGCGTTTTTCCAGAAGTGGCTTCTGATTCATGGACAATCTGAGACATCTTGCAATATGTAATAGAAAAAACAACATATAAAGCAAAAATGATCAAATTCCTTAAATGACAGTTTCAGGAATGGGAAAAAAATGGCAATGAACAAGCTTCTAGCAACCAGAAGCAATAAATAATGAGACTTAAATATTGTGGAGACAACAATGACGCTCGTTTTTTTTAGCGCCAAAAAAGCCGCCCACATTATTTGGCGCCTAAATGCTTTTGGCGCCAAAAATGGCGCCACATCCGGTAACGCCGACATTTTTTGGCGCAAAAACGTAAAAAAAATTACGCAACTTCCGGCGAAACGTATGACGCCGGAAATCACAAAAAAAAATTTGCGCCAAGAATGACGCAATAAAATGAAGCATTTTCAGCCCCCGCGAGCCTAACAGCCCACAGGAAAAAAGTCAAATTTTAAGGTAAGAAAAAAATGATTTATTCATATGCATTATCCCAAATATGAAACTGACTGTCTGAAATAAGGAACGTTGAACATCCTGAATCAAGGCAAATAAATGTTTTAACACATATATTTAGAACTTTATATAAAAGTGCCCAACCATAGCTTAGAGTGTCACATAAAATAAGACTTACTTACCCCAGGACACTCATCTACATGTAGTAGAAAGCCAAACCAGTACTGAAACGAGAATCAGTAGAGGTAATGGTATATATAAGAGTATATCGTCGATCTGAAAAGGGAGGTAAGAGATGAATCTCTACGACCGATAACAGAGAACCTAGGAAATAGACCCCGTAGAAGGAGATCATTGGATTCAAATAGGCAATACTCTCTTCACATCCCTCTGACATTCACTGCACGCTGAGAGGAAAACCGGGCTCCAACCTGCTGCGGAGCGCATATCAACGAAGAATCTAGCACAAACTTACTTCACCACCTCCACAGGAGGCAAAGTTTGTAAAAACTGATTTGTGAGTGTGGTGAGGGGTGTATTTATAGGCATTTTGAGGTTTGGGAAACTTTGCCCCTCCTGGTAGGAATGTATATCCCATACATCACTAGCTCATGGACTCTTGCTAATTACATGAAAGAAAAAAGCATACACGTTTTGCAAAACTGCTTTAAAATAATCAAATCGTTTCAATTTTTTGATATAAATATTCAAATTATGCAGCTAAGTTTGCCCCACAAGGAAAGGAACACTTAAAGGGACATAATACTCATATGCTAAATCACTTGAAAAAGCTGACAGGAAAATATCACCTGAACATCTCTATGTAAAAAAGGAAGATATTTTACCTCACAATCTCCTCAGCTCAGCAGAGTAAGTTCTGTGTAAAAAGTTATACTCAGCTGCTCCCAGCTGCAGGTAAAAAAAAATAATGTAGAAATGAACAGCAGCCAATCGTCATCAGCAGTGCTGAGGTCATGAACTCTTACTGTGAACTCATGAGATTTGACTTAACTCTCATGAGATTTCATAGTAAGCTTCCTTTACCCGATTGGTGAAATAATAGGAGAGTTCACAAGGCTCATCCTTTCAGCTGTCACAGGACAGACACACTAAAATGCTGCTTAGAAATCCCTTACAATGGGAGGTGGCTACTGAGGAACTTTTGAGGTAAAATATCTTTCTTTTTTACATAGAGATGTTCAGGAGATATTTTCTAGTCAGCTTTTTACAGCTATGCTGCATCACTTTCAAGTGTTTAAACATTTGGGTATTATGGCCCTTTAACCCTTACTGTAAAAACCGGATAATTAATGAGCTTTTAAATCCGGCAAAAACACCCCCTGCACCTCGCCACAGCCGTGCTGTGGCGCACCTACCTGCCCTCAGAGATCTGGAAAACAAGGTTAAAGCTTCGATTTGACCCAATACTTTCACAAGGGCCCAACGGAGTTGGAGCTTGCTGCTTGCCTTGCAAATACAACTGCGGCATGAAAATAGGCCCCGCCCATCTCACTCGATGTCTCTCAGCCCAAATGAACCGCACCAGAGCGGTCTCAAACTAGTCAAGTGTACCCTCTCATTAAACCATCAAAAACGTTCCTGATGAATAAATATTTTCTTGCCAAAAACATTATCAGCACTCCCAGTTAATAAACGTTTGCCCACACATTTTTTCTTAGCCCCTATATGCAAGCTTAGTAATATCCCTCTTCTCTTAGGATTACTGCTTACCCTTACCCTCATGGGGATACTGTCAGCCAATTCTGAAATACCACAGTCTCTCCAGAAAAAAATGACTGAACATACCTCACTGCTTATAGCATGAATAACGTTCCTCAAGTACTCATCAGCCATTCTGTGGGAACTGCTCTGGATCTTAGTGACAAATGCTAAGATCATCAGCCTCCAGGCAGAAGTCTTCATCCATCTGCTGCCTGAGAGAAAATAGTACACACCGGTACCATTTAAAATAAAAAACTCTTGCTTGAAGAAAATAAAAACTAACATTTTATCACCTCTTTCCCTTTACCCTTCCTAGTACTTAGAGTAGGCAAATAGAATGACTGGGGGGTGGAGCTAAGGGAGGAGCTATATAGACAGCTCTGCTGTGGTGCTCTTTGCCACTTCCTGTTAGCAGGAGGATAATATCCCACAAGTAAAGGATGAATCCGTGGACTCGTCGTATCTTATAGAAGAAATAGGCCGAAAGGACGTCAGAGTAATTTTTCGTTCCTTTCGTAATTTCAGAGGCAAGTCTTCCTATACCAAGCAGGAACAGTCCAAACCTTCTTGGAAACCCAGTCAGTCTTGCTCAGTTTTCTCAGGCATGGATACGAGATGTTCTAGGTCCTTGGGCTGTGGACATAGTACCCAGGGTTACAAGTTAGAGTTCAAGACCCCCCAGGGGCAGGTTCTACCTCTTAAAGGGACATTAAACCCAAAAAATTTCTTTCATGATTCAGATAGAAAATACAATTTTAAACAACATTCCAATTTACTTCTATTATCTAATTTGCTTCATTATTTAGATATCTTTTGTTAAAGAAATAGCAATGCACATGGGTGAGCCAATCACATTAGGCATCTATGTGCAAACACCAATCAGAAGCTGCTGAGCCTATCTAGATATGCTTTTCAGGAAAGAATATCAAGAGAATGAAGCAAATCAGATAATAGAAGTAAATTAGAAAGTTGTTTAAAATGTTATTCTCCATCTGAATCATGAAAGACATTTTTTGGGTTTAATATCCCTTTAAGATTATCTGCAGACCAAATAAAAAGAGGCGTTCTTGAAATGTGTGCAGGATCTTTCCTTCCTGGGAGTGATTGTTCCAGTTCAGGAACAGGGTCTGGGGTTCTACTCCAATCTATTTGTGGTTCCCAAAAAGAGGGAACTTTCTGACCGATTCTAGATCTAAAGTGTCTAAACAAATTTCTTAGAGTACTGCCTTTCAAGATGTAGACCATCCGGTCCATTCTTTCTTTAGTACAAGAGGGTCAGTTCATGATGACAATAGACCTGAAGGATGCATACCGTCATGTTCCCATTCACAGGGATCATCACAAATTTCTGAGATTTTCCTTTCTGGACAATCATTTTCAGTTTGTGGCTCTTCCATTCGGTCTTGCTCCAGCTCCCAGAATTTTCTCAAAGGTTCTGGGAACCCTTTTGGCAGTGATTCGGTCTTGGGATTGCTGTGGCACTCTATCTGGACAACATTCTAGTGCAGGCGCCATCTTTTCAACTAGCAGAATCACATAGATCTTGTTTTTTTTTCTTCGTTCCCATGGTTGGAAGGTAAATTTGGAAAAGAGTTCCCTGGTACCAGCTACAAGGGTAGTTTTCTTGGGGACCATTATAGATTCCCTATCAATGAAAATATTTCTTACGGAGGTCAGAAAGAACAAGATTCTTTCCGCTTGCCTTTCCCTTCAGTCTGCTGTTCGACCATCAGTGGCCCAATGTATTGAGGTAATTGGTCTGATGGTTGCTTCCATGGACATCGTCCCCTTTGCTTGATTCCATTTGAGAGCTCTGCAATTGTGCATTCTCAGTCAATGGAATGGGGATTATACAGATCTGTTTCAGAAGATGGTTCTGGATCAGTCGACAAGAGACTCTCTCTTCCATGGTGGCTGTCTCAGGGGACATGCTTTTGGAAACCCTCATGGGTAATTGTGACCACGGACGCCAACCTGATGGGCTGGGGAGCAGTCTGGGACTCATTGAAGGCGCAGGGACTTTGGACTCAAAAAGGAATCTGCTCTCCCTATAAACATATTGGAGTTGAGAGCAATCTTCAATGCCTTGATGGCTTGGCCTCAACTGGCCTTAAACCGGTCTATCAGGTTTCAGTAGGACAACATAACCTTGGTGGCTTACATCAACCACCAGGGAGGGACTCGGAGTTCCTTAGCCATGAAGGAGATGGCTTGGATCATTCAGTGGGCGGAAGCTCACAATTGCTGTCTTTCTGCCATCCACATTCCAGGAGTGGACAACTGGGAAGTGGATTTCCTGAGCAGACACACTTTTCTTCCCGGGGAGTGGGAACTCCGTCCGGAGGTGTCCTCCAGGTTAACCCTCTAATGGGGGTGCCGGAGTTAGATCTGATGGTGTTTCAGCAAAATGCCAAGCTTCCAAGGTACGGTTCAAGGTCAAGAGATCTGCTCTGGCTGCTCAGGCTGCTCTGATAGATGCTCTGGCGGTTCTGTGGGATTTAAAAATAGCATACCTGTTTCCACCATTTGCTCTCCTTCCACGAGTCATTGCTCGTATCAAACAGGAGAGAGCATCAGTGATTTTAATAGCTCCTGCGTGGCCTCATAGGATTTGGTATGCAGACTTAGTGGAGATGTCATCTCTTCCTCCTTGGAGACTTCCTCTAAGGAAGGACCTTCTACTTCAGGTTTCCTTCCTTCACCCAAATCTCATTTCTCTGAAGCTGACTGCTTAGAGATTGAACACTTAGTTCTGTCTAAGCGTGGGTTTTCTGATTCCATCTTTGAGACCATGATTCAGGCTCACAAGCCTATTACTAGAAAGATTTACCATAAGATATGGTGTAAAAATCTTTATTGGTCTGAATCCAAGGGCTACTCTTGGAGTAGGGTCAGGATTCCAAGGATTTTGTCTTTTCTCCAGGAAGGTCTGGAGTAGGGTTTGTCTGTCAGTACTCTGAAGGTTCAGATTTCTGCTTTGTCTATTGTACTGCACAAGCGTCTGGCGGATGTGCCAGATGTGCAATCTTTTTGTCAGGCCTTGGTCAGAATCAGGCCTGTGTTTTAAGTCTGTTGCTCCACCTTGGAGCCTTAATTTGGTTCTTAAAATTCTGCAGCAGGCTCCGTTTGAGCCACTGCATTCAATAGATATTAAGTTGCTATGTTGGAAAGTTTTTGGTTTCTTATTGCTATTTCTTCTGTTTGGAGAGTGTCTGAACTCTCAGCTTTGCAGTGTGATTCGCCTTATCTCATTTTTCATGCTGATAAGGCAGTTCTTCGTACCAAGCTTGGCTTCCTTCTTAAGGTTGTTTCGGATAGAAATATTAGTCAGGAAATTATTGTTTCTTCTTCGTCCTAATCCTTCTTCTCCATAAGGAATGTTTGTTGCACAACCTGGATGCTGTGCATGCTCTTAAATTCTATTTGCAGGCGACTAAGGATTTTCGCCAGTTTTTCTGCCCTGTTTGTTTGTTTTTCTGGGAAACGTAAAGGTCAGAAATCTACTGCTACTTACTTTCTCTCTGGTTGAGAAGTATTATTCGTTTGGCGTATGAGACTGCTGGAAAATGAAGCTTCTGTGGAACAGATTTGCAAGGCTGCAACTTGGTCCTCTTTGCATACTTTTTCCAAATTTTATAAATTTGATACTTTTGTTTCGGATGAGGCTTCTTTTGGGAGAAAGGGTGGTGCCTTCTGTTTAGTTCCACCTGTCTTTTCCCTCCGTGTCCTTTAGCTTGGGTAATGGTTCCCAACAGTAATTGAGGATGCCGTGGACTCACCATATCTTAGGGAAGAAAACATAATTTATGCTTACCTAATAAATTTCTTTCTTTCCAGATATAGTGAGTCCACGGCCCTGCCCTGTATTTTAAAGACAGTGTTTTTTTTTTTTTTTTACCTCTACAACTTATTAATGTAAAATGTATTTATACTTTATCTGCCATTGAAATAATTTAAAATGGAATAAAAGTTTTTCTCTCTGATGGATGGAAGAGACTATTATGTTGTCCCTCCTTAACCAACAGATAAACATTTACATAAGTTACCTTTCCATAGTAGTGTACCCCCTACTGCTGCGTTATGTCCTTTTAAGATATCAATATGATTCACTAATCAATAAGTAAGACGCTTATAGAAATGAAATCTAACCCACAGATCACACACAAATAAATTCAAACTATAAATGTTATTTTACAGGCCATATAAACGGCCAATCAGATTAGCGATGATCCTCTCAAGGGTGTTAACACCACAGGTACTCAATTGCTTCACTCCACAAGCTCTGGATCAAGCTTCATAAGCAGAATAAAAATATTTAAAACCAATAAAATGAATATTACACTCTTGTGAAACTAGTGACATTTATTTTATTAGTTTTTAATATTTTATTTATTTTTGTCTAGTCCTTATCCATTTTTTGGCTATATACATTTTATTTATTTTTTTCTGAAAATGGGCTGTGGGTCCAGAGGGAGTTCAGAGGCTCCAGCATATGCATAGACTCATTTATTTGGTGTTTTCCAACACATCAGTATTCAAAAGGCAATTTGGTATTGGGGTTTCAGTCTTCTACAGGATTCCCCCATTTGTGTTTTGTCTAGATGTCTGCTCCCTTTAACATAATGAGATCATACTCACTGGCATGTCAAAGTAGTCAAACAAACCAAAGCACTAGTGTGTTTGTTTGTTTTATATTTAATTACAAACCTATAAATATAACTGTTCTGTTAAACTATAGCTGAATTATTGCACCTTTACTTTTCTAGTTCTTTTTCATGTTTCTTTTATAAGATTAAAAAATACTTTTTGTTTTTTTTTGTTTCTGCTTTTGGTTTAAGAAATAATAATTTTCATGGTCCTGTTTGCATATTTACTAAAGTGCAGCGGCAGATATCTGTACTGTGGAAAAAACAACTCAGAAATAGTTGCTGCCAAAATACAGGGCGCATGGGTTGCATCATTATTTAGCCTGAAATCATTTTCACAGAGTGTATGTAGTTTTGAAAACTGATGTAAACTTAATTGCTTGTTGGTCACATACCAGGCACATCAGTCCTCTAATTGGGATCAATGTTTAATGATCTCCTGGTGCTTTCTATCATCGGCAAATGCAATTATCTCTTAGGATAAAAATATACTCACAGAAACAGACAGACATCTTTCTCTGCGATACTGTACTTTCTAATTAATGAAACATATTGGGGGAATAAAATTATCCAGACTATGCAAATTGTTTAACTAATCCCAAATGAATATATATTTGCATTTAGGCTCCAATTCAAGGTTGTTTGTCTTTATTTTTGAATTTCCCTCAAAATATAACCATTAAAGACTGCACACACCAGTAGTTGTCTCAGGAATTCTGTACATAAGACTGTGCACACTCCTCCAAAAATGAGCCCTAGTTCTTACAGACAAGTGCTTTAAAGGTATATGAAACCCAAATATCACTCCTGGCCAGCAGGAGGAGGCAAAGAGCACCCAGCAAAGCTGTTAAGCATCACGCCCTTTCCCACAAACCCTAGGCATTCTCTTTGCCTCGGGGCATGGAGGAGGTGAAGTTTTGGTGTCTGAAGAAAATTTTAATTTGCTTCATGCAAGAATTTTGGGTCTAGCCGTACTCCACATTAATTTCTTCATTAAGTTTGTGGTGGCTTTAAAGCAGTTAGAAACTTGTGAGGTGGGCCTCACTGTGTTTTTGTGTTTTCCTAGCATGTTGCTGCCCATGGTATAGAAAGTCAGAGTAGGTTTACTCTGTTCTTTCTTTTTACACAGGTCTCTGAGGAGATGTGTCCTTTCATGCCTGGTGAACTGTCTACATGCCGGACAGCATATTAGCAGGTAAGTGCTTTTGTCTTCTCGGTTGGGAGACTATGCACTTAGAGGATTCCTGCATCTTTTTCATTTGGGACATATAATCCTTGGAAATAGGATTGAATTTTGGCATAGGCCAGGCACTTTATAGACGTGTTTTTAGAGACTGAGTTAACTCCTTTATGAGTGAAAGGGTTAACTTTTATTTTGGCTCTTATTAGTTTCCTTGGTGGAGCATGTTTAAAAGGCAGATACCTGAGTTCTTTCATTTTGTTAAGTAACATGGTGTTTGCACTGTCGGATATCGCTATTTGCGATCCGACCGGAACATTAGTTACGCTGTGGAAGTCTTTCAGTGTAACTTGACTTCACAGCTTAACCAGGAAGAGGTGGCTTGCTTTTTTCGCGCTTCTGTGGCGCAGCTCATTACGCCGGTCATGTGTCGCTCCTTTTACTTATACGAAGGTGTCGGCTACGATTTCAGCAGCAGTCTTCTACGATCTTCCTCTTTGACAAGGAAGGAAGGCAGGGCTGGACTGGGAATAAAAAGCAGCCCATGGGAAAAAAAATAATAATAAATAAATATATAAATATATATATATATATATATATATATATATATATTTGTTATAATATATATATATATGTGTATGTTTCTGTTTAGTCAGTAGAATGCACATACCCTATTTTTCTCAAAGGGGGTTACTGGGATACCCCTCCCCCCAATACATTTTTTTCAAAATTAAATTATTACTTTGTATTAAATAAAAGTGCAAGGTTGTTGATATATCAGCACCCTACAACCCAATTGCATCCATTAATCTCCCCTTTAAATTGTAGCTTTCCAGACCCAGCAGCCCACCAGGAAATCTCCTGGTAGGCCAATCTGGCCTTGACGGAAGGGCAGGTAGGCACCTCAGTGAAGCTGAGGTGTGGAGGTCCCTGAAGGTTTTTTTTATTTTTTTTTATTTTAAAAAAGTACCTTCACTCTGATATCTTGTAACAATTTAGCCTGGGGATCATTACACTAAGCTGAGGTTATTTTAACTAAAAATTAAAGAGCTCATTTTTATTGTACAAATATTTTCTTAAAGTGACAGATCAAAGTTTGTTTTTTGTTTAAATCTACTAACTGGGGCCATGTCTGACATGAAGCAGGATTCTGCTCTAATGAATCAGTGCCTTTTGTGTTTAGATGTCCAAATTGCTGCTCCTATGCAATTTTGTTCCTCATCTGTTAAGAGGGCATTGCAGTGTAAACAAAAATAATTTTTTGCTGAGTCAAATGCAGCTTTCTCCTGCTTGGTCCCAAGCCTCAATGGCGTCACATGCCGTGCCCTGCGTTTCCTCTCAATCTCCTGGAGGAGTTCATTTGCAAGCAGAAATTGCTGCCCAGATATCTTCAGCAATATCTGCGGCATTAGCTGCCTTTCCTATGTTACAGGGAAAACGCAAGAGGAAAACTAGAGATTCAGACAGTAAGGTGTCTGTTCTAGCTCTTGCTTCCCAAGTTGCCCTCCCTCTCATAAATCTGATGAGGAAGATATGTCGGAAGCCTCTGAGGGAGAAATCTAAGTTTCGTACATTGTACTGCCTTCCTCTGATGCTGAAGTTGTAGCCTTCAGATTTAAGCTTGAACACCTTTGTTTACAGTTAAAGGAGGTTTCGGCTACCTTGGACGACTCTGATGCACTTGCCATTGTCAACCCTAAGAAATCTAGTAAACTTAATAGTTACTTTGATGTTACTTCCTCTGCGGGGGCGTTTCCTGTTCCAGACCGTGCTATGGAGATTTTTACACAGGTATGGGAGAAGCTGGGGATACCTTTTTCCCCGTCCCCTATTTTCAAAAAGATGTTTCCTGTCCCAGACTCCATTAAAGAGCCATGGCACTCTGTGCCTAAAGTAGAAGGGGCCATTTCTACTCTGTCTAAGAGAACTACTATTCATATTGAGGATAGCTGCTCTTTTAAAGATCCAATGGACAAGAAGCTGGAGACTTATTTGAAAAAGATGTTTCTTCATCAAGGTCTCCAATGGCAACCTGCAGTGTGTATTGCCACGGTGACTAGTGCGGCATCCTATTGGGTCGATGCCTTGTCTGATTCTCTTCAGGTAGAGACTTCTTTGGATGAGATCCAAGACAGGATTAAGACCCTTAAGCTAGCCAATTCCTTTATTTCTGATGCTATCATGCAGGTTATTAGACTGGGAGCCAAGATATCTAGCTCCTCTGTGCTAGCCCATAGGGCATTGTGGCTAAAACCATGGTCAGCTGATGTTTCCTCCAAGGTCAAGCTTTTGGCGATTCCTTACAAGGGTAAGACCTTGTTTGGACCTGGTCTGGCTGAAATCATTTCTGATATTACGGGTGGGAAAGGGTCTTTCTACCACAAGATAAGAAATGTAGACCTAAAGGACGTCAGAATAATTTTCCTTCCTTTCGTAACTTCAGAGGAAGGTCTTCCCCCTTCCAAGCAGGAACAGCCCAAGTCTTCTTGAAAACCCAATCAGTCTTGGAAAAAGGGGAAGCAATCTAAGAAACCCGCAGCTGAGTCTAAATCTGCATGAAGGGTTTGCCCCCGATCTGGGATCGGATCAAGTGGGGGACAGACTTTCTCTGTTTTATCAAGCTTGGGTACGAGATGTCCCATATCCCTGGGTGGTGGACATATTATCTCAGGGTTACAAATTAGAATTCAAGACCTTTCCTCCCAGGGGCAGATTCCACCTTTCAAGATTATCTGCAGACCAGATAAAAAGAGAGTGTTCAGGATCTTTCCTCCCTGGGAGTGATAGTTCCAGTCCCCGTACAGGAACAAGATCTAGGTTTCTATTCAAATCTGTTTGTGGTTCCCAAAAAAGAGGGAACTTTCCGAACTATTCTAGACCGGAAGTGTCTAAACAAGATTCTCAGAGTACCGTCCTTCAAGATGGAAACTATTCGTTCCATTCTTCCTCTAGTTCAAGAGGGTCAGTTCATGATGACCATAGTCCTGAAGGATGCGTATCTTCATTTTCCCATTCACAGGGATCATCACAAATTCCTGACATTCGCTTTTCTAGATAAACATTTTTTGTGGCTCTTCTGTTTGGCCTTGCCAACACTCCCATAATTTTCTCAAAGGTTCTGGGGGCTCTCTTGATCAAGTCTTGGGGAATTGCAGTACCGCCATACCTGGACGACGTATTAATTCAGGCGCCATCTTTTCAACAAGCAAACTCATACACAGATCTTGTTGTCTTTTCTACGTTCCCACGGATGGAAAGTGAATCTGGAAAAGAGTTCCCTTGTTCCAGCTACAAGTGTAGTTTTCTTACGGACCATAATAGATTCCCTATCTTGGAAAACATTTCTGACAGAGGTCAGAAAATCAAAGATTCTTTCCTCTTGCCTTTCTCTGCTATCTACTGTTCAGCCATCAGTGGCTCAATGTATGGAGGTAATTGGTCTGATGGACATCATTCCCTTTGCTCGATTCCATTTGAGAGCTCTGCAGTTATGCATGCTTAGACAATGGAATGGAGACCATTCAGATCTCTCTCAGAGGATAGATCTAGATCCGTCAACAAGAGACTCTCCCTGTGGTGGCTTTCTCAGGAGCATCTGTCTCAGGGCACATGTTTTCGGAGGCCTTCCTGGGTTATTGTGACCACGGACGCCAGCCTGCTGGGCTGGGGAGCAGTCTGGGACTCTCTAAAGGCGCAAGGACTATGGACTCGAGAAGAGTCTGCTCTCCCCATAAACATCTTGGAGTTGAGAGCGATTTTTCAATGCTCTGATGGCTTTGCCTCAGTTGTCTTTAGCCCGGTTTATCAGGTTCCAGTTGGACAATGTCACCTCAGTGGCTTACATCAACCACCAGGGAGGCACTCGGAGTTCCTTAGCCATGAAGGAGGTGGCTCGGATTGTTCAGTGGGCGGAAGCTCACAATTGCTGTCTCTGCCATCCACCTTCACCCAAATCTCGTTTCTCTGAAGCTGACTGCTTTAAAATTGAAAGTTTTTAGTTCTGTCTAAGCGTGGTTTTTCTGAGTTGGTTATTGAGACCATAATTCAGGCTCATAAGCCTCTTACTAGAAAGATTTACCATAAGTTATGGTGCAAATACCTTTTATTGGTGTGAATCCAAGGGCTATTTGTGGAGTAGGGTCAGGATTCCTAGAATTTTGTCAGTCAGTACTCTGAAAGGTCAGATTTCTGCATTTATCTATTCTGTTACATAAACATCTGGTGGATGTGCCAGACGTTCAATCTTTTTGTCAGGCTCTGGTCAGAATCAGGCCTGTATTTAAACCTGTTAATCCTCTGTGGAGCCTTAACCTTGTTCTTAGAGTTTTGCAGCAGGCTCTGTTTGAGCCTTTACATTCCATAGATATTAAGTTATCTTGGAAGGTTTCGTTTTCTTTTTACTATCTCTTCTGCTCTGAGAGTTTCGGAACTCTCGGCCTTGCAGTGTGATTCGCCTTACCTTATTTTTCATGCTGATAAAGCGGTTCTTCGTATTAAGTTTGGTTTTCTCCCTAAAGTGGTTTCAGATAGGAATATTAAAATTCTACCTATGGGCGACTAAGGATTTTCGCCAGTCCTCTGCCCTGTTTATTTGTTTCTCTGGAAAGCGTAAAGGTCAGAAAGCGACTGCTACTTCTCTTTCTCTCTGGTTGAGAAGTATAATTAGTTTTGCTTATGAGACTACTGGACAGCAGCCTCCTGAGAGAATTACGGCTTATTCCATGAGGGCTGTCTCCTCTTCTTGAGCTATCAATAATTAAGCTTCTGTGGAACAGATTTGCAAGGCTGCAACTTGGTCCTTGTTGCATACTTTTCCCCTCCATTTTCATTGTGTCCTCTAGCTTTGGTCTTGGTTCCCACTAGTAATTGAGGACGTTGTAGACTCACCATTTCTTGGGAAAGAAAACAAAATTTCATGACCCCATGATATCAAGACAGTTATTTTTGTCTAAACCTCAGGCACCTCTACATCTTTGTGCTATTCCTTTTTCCATTTCCCTTCAGTCGAATGACTGGAGTTTGTGGGAAGGGGAGTGATGCTTAACAGCTTTGTTGGGTGCTCTTTGCCTCCTCCTGCTGGCCAGGAGTGATATTCCCACTAGTAATTGAGGACTTTGTGGACTCACCATATCCGGAAATAAATACATTTATCAGGTAAGCATAAATTATGTTTTTTATTTCTTTCATGGTTTAGATAGCGTAGCAATTTTTAAGCTTTCTAATTTACTCCCATTACCAAGTTTTATTCATTCTCTTGCTATCTTTACTTAAAAAAGCAGGAATGTAAGCATAGGTGCCGGCCTACTTTTGCTTCAAAATCTGGGTAGTGCTTGCTGATTGGATATAGCCACCAATCCGTAAGTTCTACCCAGAGTTAATAACAGGAGTAAATTAGAAAGTTGCTTAAAATTGCATGTTCTTTCTGAATCATGAAAGAAAAAAAAATGTGGGTTTAATTTCCCTTTAAGCAGACACCAATACAATGCCGCCCCTACACATTCGCGGCCGCTAGCAGGGGGTGTCAATTAACCCGATCGTATGCGATCGTGCGGATTACTGTCCACCGCCTCAGAGGTGGCGGACGAGTTAAGGAGCAGCGGTCTTAATTTCTGTTTCCAGCGAGCTTGAAGGCTCGTGCGGAAACGGCTGCATTGGGGCCGATACGGGGCTTAATAAATCGGTCCCATATACTGACGGTTTTAACCCCTTAATGACCTTAGGACGTCCTAGTGTTTTGGCAGTACTAAAGCCAAAGGTGCTTCCTGAATGGGATCGTGGGCTGGAGGGTGTACTTAGCGTCATAGGCACTCCCTCCAGACACAATACCATGATTTAAATCACGCCATCTCATGAACGATCGCTTGATTTCAATTTTTAACTTATTTGTTTATATCAGAACTTTTTTTTTTTTCATATAAGTCCGGGGGTTAACTAGGGATATGCAATCAGCAGTTTTGTTACCATCTGTAGATGGTCGCTCACGGAATTTAGCTCTAATTTGTGCAAATGCAATAGTTTGCTAAAGCTAAATGTATTAAAATATAAAATAGTGCAAAGCTTAAATGTAATACTGAAATAACTTAATCTGAAATGTCAAGTAGAAGAAAATACAAAGCACAAAGTGTAATTGTAACAAAACTCTCATATCACGCAGTGCTTTATTGCACTTGGCTTGTTTCTACTTCAGATACAGACATGAGAGATATCTCACAGTACTGCCGGTTTTCAATTGCGCATTCAGCGAGTTCAGCCCCTGTGAAGTCTGCACTACAATTTTTCTCCACGCTGGAGAATCCTTTGATCATCAAGCCCTTAAAAATATAAATATTTATTACCTCTATTACAGCCCCTCCCACTAAGACCATTATTTTATATAAATCTTCTTGTTAACATGTTTTTTGTAACTAGAACTTAAGGGACAGTCAAGTCAAAATTCAACGTTCATGATTCAGATAGGGAATGCAATTTCAAATAAATTTCCGATTTACTTTTATCATCCATTTTGCTTTTTTCTCTTGGTATTCTTTCTTGAAAGCTAAACCTAGGTAGACACATATGCTAAGCCCTTAAAGGACGTCTGTTATCTTTCAGTGCATTTTGACAGTTTTTCAATTAGACACTGCTAGTTCATGTGTGCCGTGGAGTTATTTATGAGAGGGCTCTGATTGGCTAAAATGCAAGTCTGTAAAAAAAAAATGAAATAAGGAGCAGTCTGCAGAGGCTTAGATACAAAAAGTTTATTAATAGAACTGTGTTGGTTATGCAAAACTGGGTAATGGGTAATAAAGGGATTATCTATCTTTTTAAACAATAACAAATTTCAAGTAGACACTCCCTTTAAGTTCAGAAATGTTCAGTATAGGTAGGGATATAATAGGCAAAATCAGATATTTTTCAAATGAGAAAATAAAGATCAAGGAATTTGTAAACAATTTATTACACTTCAGATAGTAAAATGGATAATTGGTAACACATTAAAAGGGAGAAAATATTAGAGTACACTGTCCCTTTAAATATACCTTATGACATCACAAATAAATAAATCATGAGAGTAGAAAGTAATAAATGTTGCAGTTTCATCGTTGTAATAAAAAAAAAATCACTAAGCAGTTGCTTATGCTTAAAGGGACACTGAACCCAATTTTTTTTATTTTGTGACTCAGATAGAGCATGCAATTTTAAGCAACTTTCTAATTTACTCCTATTATCAATTTTTCTTTGTTCTCTTGCTATTTTTATTTGAAAAAGAAGGCATCTAAGCTAAGGAGCCAGCTAATTTTTGGTTCAGGACATTGGACAGCACTTGTTTATTGGTGGGTGAATTTATCCACCAACCAGCAAGAACAACCCAGGTTGTTCACCAAAAATGGGCCGGCATCTAAACTTACATTCTTGCTTTTCAAATAAAGATACCAAGAGAATGAAGACAATTTGATAATTGGAGTAAATTACAAAGTTGCTTAAAATTCCATGGTCTATCTGTATCACTAAAGAAAAAAACGTGGGCTCAGTGTCCCTTTAATAGAAACCATTGCATTATGTATTATTCATCTATTTAAATTGATTTTACATTTATTCTATTCTTTTTTTTTTTTTTTTTTTTTTTTTACATTTGTGCTTCCTGTCACAGCCCTACAAGGAGGAGGAGCCTTTGCAGGAAGTTTTAGCTTAGCCTTATTTCATAAACCTTCTAGGTTAGTGAATAGACATATGGCAGGGAGTCAGATTTGGTCATGCCCAGAACTGACATAATGAACATTTAGGCTTTGAAAACCCTCTGCTCTGATTATACTGGGGCCTACACTGAAAATTTCAAAGTGCTAATTTTGCAAGAAAACAATTAAAGGGGCAATCTACTCCAGAATGTTTATTGTTTAAAACCATAGATAATCCCTTTATTACCCATTCCCCAGTTTTACATAACCAACACTGTTATATTAATACACTTTTTACCTCTGTGATTACCTTGTATCTAAGTATCTGCAAACTGCCCCCTTATTTCAGTTCTTTTGACGGACTTGCATTTTAGCCAATCAGTGCTGACTCCTTGGTAACTCCACGGGAGTGAGCACAATGTTATCTATATGGCGCACACATGAACTAGAGCTATCTAGCTGTGAAAACTGTCAAATGCATTAAGATAAGAGGCAGCCTTCAAGGGCTTAGAAATTAGCATATGAGCCTACCTTGGTTTAGCTTTGAACTAAGAATACCATGAGAACAAAGCAAATTTGATGATAAAAGTGAAATGGAAAATTGTTTAGAATGACATGCCCTATCTGAATCATGAAAGTTTATTTTTGACTAGACTGTCCCTTTAAGTTATTTGCTCTTTTTTACAAAATCATTTTCTTTTTATATTTACTTTGGTTAACATTTTTTTCTTTAAAGGAACACTGTTTAATATCCATTTAAAATCCAAATCCTTACAGAACAAATATTTACAGAATAAATTGCTGGGACACAGGATTATAATTAGACTTCATTAGATAATCCTTGTGATTCTGCTGCACAATTAAAATGTAATAGTAAAATCATTTTCAATAAAATTATATTATGCTATGAATTACAACAACAAAAAATATATGGAATAAGAAAATGAATGAAAGGCAGTAATTTAGTTCTTGCTCAAAAGCTGGGAAATTCCTGACATAAATGCTAAGTTTGTCATTATCATCTGTGACTCAGTATGGAAACTGACATTAAATAATTAATTACTTTATTGATCCAATGACATGTGACCTCACCGATGATCGATCAAACTTAATTGGCTATGAATGATGAAAAACATAAGGACCACTAACACCTTATTGTTCAAACATTTTAAGCTCCCTATTTAAAAAACAAAACAAAACTAAACCCCCCAAAAACAAACAAACAGATATGTGTTAGTGAATAATGTATGTTCTAAAACACATCATCAAATGTTAAAGAAGACTTTTATTGATGTCTTTCTTGATACAAGGTAGGTACCTTATCTTTTATACTACCTGACTTGCACAGTTTATGGTGTTTCCTACATTATCTTTGATAAATTATGAATGCCATAGTGAAATAGACAAGTTGTGGTTAAATATCATTTAATTTACTAACATAAGATATACACCCTGTGTTCTTTAGCGGTCTGTAACTTTTCACTATTTTAGGTCCAATATCTATTTATTCTCTGGTTAAATGTGCCCACAACTGAGTTCTAAATCAAAGTGCATAAACACAATTTAAACCTCCCAATATATATTTACTAGTCCTACAGCCTGTGTACACGGACCATTTTCTCCCGCCCAGTCACACCCCCACCATGCCCACTCCCCTCTGGACTGCTCCTGCTCAACCATGCCCTCTGCCAAACCCACTCCGCCTCGGTCACACCCGCTCCTGCCCACCCTCTCTGCTGTCTGATCCTTAGTTACTGTGCCACCGGCAGGTATGATTGTCCTTGCGCAGTCTCTACTGCGCATGACAGCTTCGGACAAACATACATGTCCTTTTATTATAAAGGATACATATATATATTTATACATAGAACACATCTGGTGAGCCAATGACAAGAGCTATATGTGAGTAGCCACTTATCACCAGCTAGCTCCCAGTAAAGCAGTGATGCCCAGATGGAATTCCAAAGTCTGGTAATATCGCGAAACATATAAATAGGAGCAGTCAAAAGAGGGGTACGACTATGCAAACAAAGTATCCTCCTGCATCGCTGTTTGGTCATTACAATTTCAACTAATGTATAGTACTTTTGTTACTTATGACTGTTGCTTCCTATCCTGCTTCGCAATATAGATAGATGCAGTTGACAGAGGGGTATTACATTTAAAAAGGATATCCTCCTGCATTTCTATCTTTTTCTCTCCTTGGCTTTGACCTCTTTCCCGTTATGGCTAGACTCTGCATATCTTAAGATCCTCGCTGCATACCCGTGACAGATCTTTCCTATATAACCTTGTTTTGGAGGCTTTTGTTTTTGCATGACAATCTAATCTTTCTGAAAGAGAATAATATATATCGGATGGATGATTTACAACTAACTCAAATAGCACGCAATAGATTGCTAACATATTGAGCTATAAGGGCTTACTCTATTGTTGAATCCGCCTATGCAACTAAATTCTAATATGGTATTGCAAATATGTTTTCCTTTTTGTATGATTAATGCTGTGTATTACTAATATGATACAGTATGCACTTGTTATTTTGTATGTGTTACTCACACATGTTAAATGGTTCGAATTGACAGGTGACTATGCACAATGATTGATAAACCTCTTTTGTCGATATCAGTTTTACTAAAACCTTTATGGGTCTGAGACATCGTTTGTTGAGGTTCTTGTCCTTGTGCCTACTCAATTGTAGCCTGCTCTTGGCTTTATCATATATTTGTGTTCAACTAGGAAGCATTTACTTTTGCAATCAGCTTGTCATTTCACTAGGACCGGTCCTAGTAAATCTTTGTCATTTTAAATCATTAAATGTTTTATATTGTATTACACTGGCACTTTTAAAAAGTAGTTATTTAATCACAATATAAATTATTTCCAGTGTATCTGGTGTTAAATGTTTGAGCCCTAACATGACACGGTGTGTGAATAAAACGTAACTCTGTTTCAAATTTAAGATGTGTTGGTTTTTTATTTTAAAAGAGTGCTGAAATCCCAGTCTTTAATAGGTGTCTTTTAATTTAAAGCATCTGAATCTTGCTTACAGTGTATATTATAATTAATTAATGGGTCTGCACCACGTTTATTTATATAATGAGCTGGTATTTTATTCTATTTACTAGTAAAAATACAGAGCTATACTGATACAACACTTTCAATTTAACTAGCAGATTTTCCATCCACATTTCTTTCTTAAAACTTTTACATATATATATATATATATATATATATATATATATATATATATATATATATATATATATATATATATATATATATATATATATATACAGGGAGTGCAGAATTATTAGGCAAGTTGTATTTTTGAGGATTAATTTTATTATTGAACAACAACCATGTTCTCACTGAACACAAAAAACTCATTAATATCAAAGCTGAATATTGTTGTATCAATATTTTAAGTAGTTTTTAGTTTTAGTTATTTTAGGGGGATATCTGTGTGTGCAGGTGACTATTACTGTGCATAATTATTAGGCAACTTATCAAAAAACAAATTTATACCCATTTCAATTATTTATTTTTACCAGTGAAACCAATATAACATCTCAACATTCACAAATATACATTTCTGACATTCAAAAACCAAACAAAAACAAATCAGTAACCAATATAGCCACCTTTCTTTGCAAGGACACTCAAAAGCCTGCCATCCATGGATTCTGTCAGTGTTTTGATCTGTTCACCATCAACATTGCGTGCAGCAGCAACCACAGCCTCCCAGACACTGTTCAGAGAGGTGTACTGTTTTCCCTCCTTGTAAATCGCACATTTGATGATGGACCACAGGTTCTCAATGGGGTTCAGATCAGGTGAACAAGGAGGCCATATCATTAGATTTTCTTCTTTTATACCCTTTCTTGCCAGCCACGCTGTGGAGTACTTGGACGCGTGTGATGGAGCATTGTCCTGCATGAAAATCATGTTTTTCTTGAAGGATGCAGACTTCTTCCTGTACCACTGCTTGAAGAAGGTGTCTTCCAGAAACTGGCAGTAGGACTGGGAGTTGAGCTTGACTCCATCCTCAACCCGAAAAGGCCCCACAAGCTCATCTTTGATGATACCAGCCCAAACCAGTACTCCACCTCCACCTTGCTGGCGTCTGAGTCGGACTGGAGCTCTCTGCCCTTTACCAATCCAGCCACGGGCCCATCCATCTGGCCCATCAAGACTCACTCTCATTTCATCAGTCCATAAAACCTTAGAAAAATCAGTCTTGAGATATTTCTTGGCCCAGTCTTGACGTTTCAGCTTGTGTGTCTTGTTCAGTGGTGGTCGTCTTTCAGCCTTTCTTACCTTGGCCATGTCTCTGAGTATTGCACACCTTGTGCTTTTGGGCACTCCAGTGATGTTGCAGCTCTGAAATATGGCCAAACTGGTGGCAAGTGGCATCTTGGCAGCTGCACGCTTGACTTTTCTCAGTTCATGGGCAGTTATTTTGCGCCTTGGTTTTTCCACACGCTTCTTGCGACCCTGTTGACTATTTTGAATGAAACGCTTGATTGTTCGATGATCACGCTTCAGAAGATTTGCAATTTTAAGAGTGCTGCATCCCTCTGCAAGATATCTCACTATTTTTGACTTTTCTGAGCCTGTCAAGTCCTTCTTTTGACCCATTTTGCCAAAGGAAAGGAAGTTGCCTAATAATTATGCACACCTGATATAGGGTGTTGATGTCATTAGACCACACCCCTTCTCATTACAGAGATGCACATCACCTAATATGCTTAATTGGTAGTAGGCTTTCGAGCCTATACAGCTTGGAGTAAGACAACATGCATAAAGAGGATGATGTGGTCAAAATACTCATTTGCCTAATAATTCTGCACTCCCTGTATATATTTATAAATACATAGAACACATCTGGTGAGCCAATGACAAGAGCTATATGTGAGTAGCCACTTATCACCAGCTAGCTCCCAGTAGAGCAGTGATGCATCTGAGCCTATCGGGGTATGCTTTCCAATAAAAGGTACCAAAAACGAAATACATTTAATAATATAAATAATTTGAAATGTCTCTTAAACCTGCTTGCTCTAAAACTGCTGATACTTTAATATCTCTATAATGACAAAAGTATATTTTTTCCATTTCAATAACTTATAAATTACTGAATAGATATATTTCAATTTTTTATTAAGACATTCCATGATAAGCTGAAAATCACAGTCTATAATAATAGCTTGTTCAGACTTTAACAATGGCTGCAGCTATTTTTTAAAGGGACTCTGAACCCAATTTTTTTTCTTTCATGATTTAGATAGAGCATGCAATTTTAAGCAAATTTCTAATTTACTTCTATTATAATTTTTTCTTCGTTCTCATGCTATCTTTATTTGAAAAAGAAGGCATCTAAGCTAAGGAGACAGCAAATGTTTGGTTCAGAACCATGGACAGCACTTGTTTATTGGTGCTGTCCAATCAGCAAGGACAACTCAGGTTGTTCACCAAAAATGGTCCCATTGCTGGAGGGGGCGGTAGGGGGCGAGTGCGACCGCTGCGCTGCAAATCCTTAAACATTTTGGCCCGTGTACACGGGCTTTAACACTAGTTGTATATAATTCAATGTAGCAACATGTTACCGCACCGCCAATGCGACCTGGCAGAAAAATTAAATCCAAAGCGAAAGAAGGATAAAACAAAATGAGAGCAATCAGGAACTTACACAGAGTCTAGATTCATTGTTTCATAAGATTGATGCATTAAGAAAAAGAGACATTAAATTGGATTTGGACATTAAATCTTTCCTATTGTACAAGCATAACAATATGTAAGTTCCCTTCTTTTGCAGTAACGGATTTGGAGTCTATTGCACAATGGAACGCTGTTCTGGATACCTGTTCTTTTGCTTTAATAGATTCACTTATAGACTACAAAAAGAAACAGCGTCAACAGCTTATTAATGAAATTAAGTTTCAAGAGAAATTAAAAGTTTTCCAAAGAGTCCCTGAATTCAAATTATATGATAAACAATTTGAGACAAGTATGAGCACCCCTGGGACTTTAAGTCAAGCGAAATGTCTCGTAATAAACGGGACTTTGATTACAATCAGGTGTATAAATGATCCTTAGACCAAACCAACATTCAGAGAATGTGGGAGGTCTGTAACTGATGTAAAAAAGATAATATAGAGATTAGATAGAAATTCCTTTGTAAAATGATTAATTAGATAATGTTAGATAATAGTTTAAACACATAGCAACAGCGTGAAGTTGGGTTCAGTGCATTGCCCCTCCTGTAGAGTAAGGGTCTGGTGACTGGAGAATACTTATGTATACCACTCTTGATTGGATCATTGGCACTTCCTCTTCAAGAACATCAATGCACTGCATCTTGGTGTGCACATTTGACTTTCAGCTAGATTACGAGTTTGGCGTTATGAGTGAAAAAGCATTGTTATGGCCCATAACGATGCTTTTTCCCTAGCGCCGCTATTACAAGTCTTGTCAGAATAGCTGTACCGCACACTTTTTTGGCCGTCACGCAACATCAGTACCGCACTTTAAGAAAAGTCCTTTTTCAATGGGACTTCCATAGCGCCAGTATTACAAGTTTTGCTGTGAGGCCAAAAAGTGAGCGGTACAGCCTAAAATGACAAGATCCGTACCGCCATCTGAAGTCAGTAGTTATGAGTTTTATGCTACAAAGCTGTAGCATAAAACTCATAACTAAACTGTCACAAAGTACACTAACACCCATAAACTACCTATTAACCCCTAAACCGAGGCCCTCCCGCATCACAAACACTATAATAAAATTATTAACCCCTAATCTGCCGCTCCGGACATCACCGCCACTGAAAAAATGTATTAACCCCTATTCTGCTGCTTCCCGACATCGTCACCACTATAATAAACCTATTAACCCCTAAACCGCCGCCCTCCCGCATCGCAAACACTATTTAAATATTATTAACCCCTAATCTGCCGTCCGCCCCCAGCCGCTATAATAAACCTATTAACCCCTAAACCTAACCCTAACGTAACCCTAACCCTAACACCCCCTAACAAATATAATTAAAATGAATCTAAATAAAACTTACAATTATTACCTAAATAATACCTATTTAAAATTAAATACTTACCTATAAAATAAAACCTAAGCTAGCTACAAAATAACTAATAGTTATATTATTATTTTACAGGCAAGTTTGTATTTATTTTAACTAGGCAGACTAGTTAGTAAATAGTTATTAACTTTTTACTAACTACCTAGCTAAAAATAAATACAAAGTTACCTGTAAAATAAAACCTAACCTGCCTTACACTAAAAACTAACATTACAATAAAATAAAATAAATTAAATTAATACAATACATTTATCTAAATTACAAAAAAATTAACACTAAATTACACAAAATAAGAAACAAAAGTATCAAAAATAAAAAAGAATTACTCCTAATCTAATAGTCCTATCAAAATAAAAAAGCCCCCCCAAAATAAAAAAACCTAGCCTATACTAAACTGCCAATGGCCCTTAAAAGGGCCTTTTGCGGGGCATTGCTCCAAACACCCCCCAACAGTAAAACCCACCACCCACACAACCAAACCCCCCAAATAAAAACCTATCTAAATAAACCTAAGCTAACCATTGCCCTGAAAAGGGCATTTGGAGGGGCATTGCCCTTAAAAGGGCATTTAGCTCTTTTACTGCCCAAACCCTAAGCTAAAAATAAAACCCACCCAATAAACCCTTAAGAAAACCTAACACTAACCCCAGACGATCCACTTACAGTTTTCCAAGACCGGACATCCATCTTAATCCAAGCGGCAGAAGTCCTCATCCAAGCCGGCAGAAGTCTTCATCCAAGCGGGTAGAAGTCTTCATCCAAGCGGGCAGAAGTCTTCATCCATCCGGCGCGGAGCGGGTCCATCTTTAAGACATCCGGTGCGGAGCATCCTCTTCTTCCGATAGAATTATATCAGCCAATAGGAATTAAAGGGTAAAAAAATCCTATTGGCTGTTGCAATCAGTCAATAGGATTGAGCTTTCCTCCTATTGGCTGATCCAATCAGCCAATAGAATGCAAGCTCAATCCTATTGGCTGATTGGATCAGCCAATAGGATGAAAGCGCAATCCTATTGGCTGATTGCAACAGCCAATAGGATTTTTTACCCTCTAATTCCTATTGGCTGATAGAATTCTATCAGCCAATCAGAATGTAAGGGACGCCATCTTGGATGACGTACCTTAAAGGGAAACTTCATTCTTCGTTGACCATCGGAAGAAGAGGATACTCCATGCCAGATGTCTTGAAGATGGACCAGCTCCGCGCCGGATGGATGAAGATAGAAGATGCCTGATGGATGAAAAAAGAAGGTTCCGTCTGGATGAAGACTTCTGCCGGCTTGGATGAAGACTTCTGCCGGCTTCGATGAGGACTTCTGCCGCTTGGATGAGGATAGATGTCCGGTCTTCGAAAACTGTAAGTGGATCGTCACAGGTTAGTGTTATTTTTTTTTAAAAGGGTTTATTGGGTGGGTTTTATTTTTAGCTTAGGGTTTGGGCAGTAAAAGAGCTAAATGCCCTTTTAAGGGCAATGTCCATTCAAATGCCCTTCTCAGGGCAATGGTTAGCTTAGGTTTATTTCGATAGGTTTTTATTTGGGGGCTTTGGTTGTGTGGGTGGTGGGTTTTACTGTTGGGGGGTGTTTGTATTTTTTTTTACAGGTAAAAGAGCTGATTTCTTTGGGGCTATGCACAGCAAAAGGCCATTTTAAGGGCCATTGGCAGTTTAGTATAGGCTAGGTTTTTTTTTTAGTTTTGGGGGGCTTTTTTATTTTGATAGGGCTATTAGATTAGGAGTAATTCTTTTTTTATGTTTGATAATTTAGTTTTTTTATTTTGTGTAATTTAGTGTTTATTTTTTTGTAATTTAGATAAATGTATTGTATTCATTTAATTTATTTGATTGTAATGTTAGTTTTTAGTGTAAGGCAGGTTAGGTTTTATTTTACAGGTAACTGTATTTATTTTAGCTAGGTAACTAATAGTTATATTGTAGATAGCTTAGGTTTTATTTTTATTTCACAGGTAAGTTTGTATTTATTTTAACTAGGTAGACTAGCTTAGGTTTTTTTTTACAGGTAAGTATTTAGTTTTAAATAGGAATTATTTAGGTAATATTTGTAAGTTTTATTTAGATTTATTTTAATTATATTTAAGTTAGGGGGTGTTAGGGTTAGGGTTACGTTAGGGTTAGGTTTAGGGGTTAATAGGTTTATTATAGCGGACGGCAGATTAGGGGTTATTAATCTTTAAATAGTGTTTGCAATGCGGGAGGGCGGCGGTTTAAGGGTTAATAACTGTAATGTAAGTGGTGGTGATGTTAGGGGCCGCAGATTAGGGGTTAATAGTTTTATTTATGTGGCGGCGATGTTAAGGGAGGCAGATTAGTGGTTAATAGTTTTATGTAGGTGGCGGCGATGTCGAGGGAGGTAGATTAGGGGTTTATAACATTATGTAGGTTTCCGCGATGTTAGGGGCAGCAGATTAGGGGTTAATAACTGTAATGTGGGTGGCAGCGATGTTAGGGGTCGCAGATTAGGGGTTATTATGTAGGTGGCGGCAATGTCGGGGGCGGCAGATTAGGGGTTAATAACTGTAATGTAGGTGGCGGCGATATTAGGGTTGGCAGATTAGGGGTTAATAACTGTAATATAGGTTGCGGCGATGTTAAGGGCAGCAGATTAGGGGTGTTTAGACGTGGGGTTTATGTTAGGTTTAAAGGTAACTGTTTCTTTCCCATAGACATCAATGGGGCTGCGTTACGGAGCTTTTGTTTCCGCAATCGCAGGTGTTAGACTTTTTTTTTGCTGGCTCTCCCCATTGATGTTTATGGGGAAATCGTGCATGAGCACATCAAAGCGGCGCTTGTATTTCGGTTCGGTATGGAGCTCAACGCAACCATATCGCCCGCACAAGCCTGCTTTTTGCAAACATGTAATAACCGCACTATGAAAGGTGAGCGGTGAAAATAACGTACAAGTAATTAGGGAGCAGCCATAACGCAAAACTCGTAATCTGGCTGTTTGCTTTTAAGCCTTTTAAAAAGGGAAAAATGCATAATAAGACAATTGCATTTATTTAAAAGTAAAATGTGCCAACAAAAGTATACCTGCTTTTGTGCACTGGATGGCAGCAGAGAGAACCTTTTTCATTCGCATTTAGAACAGTAAAAGATATCTAGCCAAGATGTACCTGAAACAGAAAGGAGACACTACAGCTAAATAAAAGTGTTTCACACATTTGGTAAGTAATACCTGTGAGCACAGATTTAACACAACAAACACTTGACCAGTAATCAGACACAAATGGTATATCTGTAAGCTTAATCTGTAGTTCTCAACTCTAGCCGGCAAGGACTGAGCATAGGGCATATACAGGGCATTTGTCAGGAGGGCAAGGTCAGTTGTGGGCCATTTGGTTTATCCTCGCCTAGTCACCAGCGTTATTATTTGTGAATGATGTAGGACCAGCCCTGTCCTGCCCCTCACTGACTTGCTAAGCCTATGTGCCAGGGTTAGTTCCACCACCTGCCCTGTTATTCAGAGATACTGTAATTACACAGGATGAAGAGCAATAAGCAATTATTCTTTAAATTCACATTTAAATATGAACTTCAATAGCTTATGTTTTTTTTGGGTTCTTTTATATTTCAATTTGCTATTTAATAACAACCAATAAACATATGATGACAGAAGGGAGTTACAAACTTTAAATGTTTTGCAAATCAAACTAGTACATTATACTTGTAATTTGGGCCGGACTGTGACCAAAAATAGGCTTGGGCATTTTAAGGCAAAGCAGCCCACTACCCCTAATTTTTTATTTAAAAGCCCACATACACACACACATATCTACGCATACCACACATAGACCCACTCATATGCACGCACACAACACACATAAACCCACTCACATGCACGCACACAACACACATACACCCACTCACATGCACACACACAAAACACATATACCCACTAAAATGCACGCACACACCACACATACACTTACATGTACGCATACACCACCCATGTACACTCACATGCACACACATACTCACATGCACACACTCATATAGATTTTACAAAAAAATATCTTATCTTACTACAAACCATAGTACAAGTAGTCAATATTTCCAATTGATGGTACAACATAGGAAGGCCTTCTGATAGTGAGAGCCACTTTTGGACCCTTCCAACACCTAATACCTATAGAAGGCAAATGGTAAATAGGGGACTACTTTTGGATCCCATCCAGAGGTAGAACCTTATTTTTGATGGGCAATAAACTTAACTCTATAAACCAACTTATGCAGAATTATTTAAAGGTCCAGAATTCGTAAACATAAATAAAGAACATTGCAGCTGAATACAATAGTACAACAAGGTTACATAGGCAGGGCCTGTATGTCTTCAGAGCATATGACTTCATAAGTATAAAATCCTCATCTTTAAACTAGAGTGATAAAATAGTAACTGGAACACTGTTACTTATAGAGTTAAAAAATACCGAGAAAATTCACAAAAAGGAGTCATCCTATTGTACTAGAAAGAACAGTTATGAAACTCAAATTGAGGTGTTCAAACAAACCCTATAAGTTTTCAAACAGGCATAATAGTCAGTACATCAGATTTTACAGACCTGCCACATGACACGATTTTCATGCAAAAAGGTAGGTTCGAAGTACAATATTCTGGAGGCACATCAAAACAAAACAAAATATTAGTACTTCAGAATGGGATGTTTTTATGTAGAGAAGAACCTTAGCACACGATAAGAACCACAGTTTTTTTTGTTTCCATAAATTATATTTTAACCCTCATATACAGTATAGGCCACTTTTAGACCTCAATTCTCTCTACTCTCTGATCTAAAGGCTTTAAATAGTGTAGGCCTCTTTTGGGCCTGGATATAAAGAAAAACAAAACTTTGAATTATCTAATGAACTATATAGTAATAACTTATATTGAACTAAAGGATATGACTTTACAGCTAGGCTATTAAGGATTGAGTGTTCAGTCACTCCCCAGAGTATATATAAATAAACAAAACTAGTAGTTAAACATGCCTTAAATGATAATTAGTGACCACTGTAGGACCACTGACTATGAATAAACAGAAGGGGTGAGGGTTGGGAAAACATATCAGCGAGGCCCCTCTTGGACCCGATCCAAATAAAAGTACACTCAATAATTAAATAGTATCCAATAGTGTGTGCAAAACATATAGGGCCATTTTGGACCCTCAATATATTTATAACCAACTTATGCAGCAATACTCATAGGCATAATGGAGGTATCAATTACAAATAAGTCACTGTTGGCTTTCCAACTATTAAACTTATTGCTAAATATCTAGATTCCTCACGTATGGGACAAATATTTGAGCCCCTTAGACACTTGCACCAGTAAACTTGTCTAGAATTGGCAAAAATCCTTATATACAGAACAGATATTTTAGCCCCATTTTATAATACTAAGCTTAACTATAAAGAACTAGAGACTATATGCATAGAGCAAATATGTGAGCCACATAAATTCCCATACTGTTGACTCATAACATTACCTTAGCTTGTCAGAATACAATCGTCCTTAAATATGGTCTGGGATAACCCATTAAAATGCAGTTATTGGGAGACTATAGTCCTATATGCAGTGCCCCTCAAAGGAACTAGGGCTTTGAAAAGATAAGCATATTGTGTGAAATGTTAATGTAAAAGTAGTTAAATGAGACACTCATATTACACATGTATAGCATTGTAACCACCCTCCCCACAGTGCCTAAGCTCTCAGTACAGCAAGCTAACCAGATACCCCTTAGCGCAGCGTACCGGCCCTCTGTCTGGCTGCACAGTCACCCAGCAAGCTAAACAGATACCCCTTAGCGCAGCGTACCGGCCCTCTCTCTGGCTGCACATTCACTCAACAAGCTAACCAGATACCCCTTAGCGCAGCATACCGGCCCTCTCTCTGGCTGCACAGTCACTCAACAAGCTAACCAGATACCCCTTAGCGCAGGGTACCGGCCCTCTCTCTGGCTGCACAGTCACCCAGTAAGCTAACCAGATACCCCTTAGCGCAGCGTACCGGCCCTCTCTCTGGCTGCACAGTCACCCAGCAAGCTAACCAGATACCCCTTAGCGCAGCGTACCGGCCCTCTCTCTGGCTGCACAGTCACCCGGCCTGTTGTTCCATCAATTATGCGTGAGAAAACATGCTTAATTCCATTTGCATAAAGCATGTTTTCTCACACATAATTGATGGAACAGGCTGGGTGACTGTGCAGCCAGAGAGAGGGCCGGTACGCTGCGCTAAGGGGTATCTGGTTAGCTTGCTGTACTGAGAGCTTAGGCAGCACACAGATTGGGGGCCGCCGGCCGGCCCGGCCTACTACTAGTATTAAAAAAAGGCCATTTGACTCCAGAGTCTCTGACTCAGTCTTACCTGACACCTGGCCTGGCCAGGCCACCTGCTGAGTCTGATCGGTGCTCGCAGCCTCGGCGCAGCTTTCTTCACCAGGAAAGCCCTCAGCAGTTAGCA
Source organism: Bombina bombina (assembly GCF_027579735.1). Taxonomy (NCBI): domain Eukaryota; kingdom Metazoa; phylum Chordata; class Amphibia; order Anura; family Bombinatoridae; genus Bombina; species Bombina bombina. The sequence goes on along the minus strand of NC_069506.1, from coordinate 297,976,605 downwards.
CGCTGCACTGACACTCTGACACAGCCTCTGGGTCACATGGATGCGGCGTCGCGCCATCAGGGTAGTGCAGCCGCGTGTCTGCCACTCACTGTGCACTGCTCAGCCTCAGTCATTAACAGCCGTCCTCCACACACAGGGCGCCTGTGCGGTGGCGGCCAAATGAATATATTTAAAAAAAAAAAAAATCAATTCTCAAAAAAAATTTTTTAAAAAATTGTATATGGTCGGGACTCACAGTGGGCGGGCTAAACTTCCAGCGGCCAACCGGGCATATGCCCGGTATGCCCTGTATGCCCTATGGCCAGTCCGGGCCTGAGAAACAGAAGTGGAGGGGCTGCTATTTCAGTTGTACGGCCAACCATCAAACATCAGACCAGATGCATGTCTTAGCAAGTCCTGCAAACCAGATGTATAGCCAAACATCAGACCAGATGCATGTCTTAGCAACTCCTGTAAGCCAGATGTATAGCCAAACATCAGACCAGATGCATGTCTCAGCAACTCCTGTAAGCCAGATGTATAGCCAATCATCAGACTAGATGCATGTCTCATAAACTCCTGTAAGCCAAATGTATAGCCAAACATCAGAACAGATTCATGTCTCAGCAACTCCTGTAGGCCAGATGTATAGCCAAACATCAGACAAGATGCATTTCTTAGCAACTCCTGTAAGCCAGATGTATAGCCAATCAGACTAGATGCATGTCTCAGAAACTCCTGTAAGCCAAATGTATAGCCAAACATCAGAACAGATTCATGTCTCAGCAACTCCTGTAGGCCAGATGTATAGCCAAACATCAGACCAGATGCATGTCTTAGCAACTCCTGTAAGACAGATGAATAGGCGAACAGAAACGATGCATGTCTCAGCAAATTCTGTAAGTTAGATCTATAGCCAAACATTAGACTAGATGCATGTCTCAGCAACTCCTGTAAGCCAGATGTATAGCCAAACATCAGACCAGATGCATGCATCAGCAACTCCTGTAAGCCAGATGTATAGCCAAACATCAGACCAGATGCATGCTTAGCAACTCTTGTATGCCAAATGTATGGCAAAAAATTAGACTAGATGCATGTTTTAGCAACTCCTGTAAGCCAGATGTATAACCAAATATCAGACCAGATGCATGCATCAGCAACACCTGTAAGCCAGATGTATAGCCAAACATAAGACCAGATGCATGCTTAGCAACTCCTGTAAGCCAAATGTAAAGCCAAACATCTGACTAGATGCATGCCTCAGCAACTCCTGTAAGCCAGATGTATAGCTAAACATCAGACTAGATGCATGTCTCAGCAACTTCTGTAAGCCAGATGTATAGCCAAACATCAGACCAGATGCACGTCTCAGCAACTCCTGTAAGCCAGATGTATAGCCAAACATCAGACCAGATGCATGTCTCAGCAACTCCTGTAATCAAGAGGTATAGCCAAATATTAGACCATATGCATGTCTTACTTAGCAACTCCTGTAAGCCAGATGAATAGGCAAACATCAGACCAGATGCATGCATCAGCAACTCCTGTAAGCCAGATGTATAGCCAAACATCAGACCAGATGCATGCTTAGCAACTCCTGTAAGCCAGAGGTATAGCCAAACATTAGACTAGATGCATGTCTCAGCAACTCCTGTAAGCCAGATGTATAGCCAAACATCAGACCAGATGTATGCATCAGCAACTCCTGTAGGCCAGATGTATAGCCAAACATCAGACCATATGTATGCTTAGCAACTCCTGGAAGCCAAATGTATAGCCAATCATCAGACTAGATGCATGTCTCAGAAACTCCTGTAAGCCAGATGTATAGCCAAACATCAGAACATATTCATGTCTCAGCAACTCCTCTAAGCCAGATGTATAGCCAAACATCAGACCAGATGCATGTCTTAGCAACTCCTGTAAGCCAGATGAATAGGCAAACAGAAAAGATGCATGTCTCAGCAAATTCTGTAAGTTAGATGTATAGCCAAACATTAGACTAGATGTATGTCTCAGCAACTCCTGTAAGCCAGATGTATAGCCAAACATCAGATCAGATGCATGCTTAGCAACTCCTGTATGCCAAATGTATAGCCAAAAATTAGACTAGATGCATGTCTCAGCAACTCCTGTAAGCCAGATGTATAACCAAACATCAGACCAGATGCATGCATCAGCAACTCCTGTAAGCCAGATGTATAGCCAAACATCAGACCAGATGCATGCTTAGCAACTCCTGTAAGCCAGATGTATAGCTAAACATCAGACCAGGTGCATGTCTCAGCAACTCCTGTAAGCCAGATGTATAGCCAAACATCAGACTAGATGCATGTCTCAGCAACTCCTGTAAGCCAGATGTATAGCCAAACATCAGACCAGATGCACGTCTCAGCAACTCCTGTAAGCCAGATGTATAGCCAAATATCAGACCAGATGCACGTCTCAGCAACTCCTGTAAGCCAGATGTATAGCCAAACATCAGACCAGATGCATGTCTCAGCAACTCCTGTAATCAAGATGTATAGCCAAATATTAGACCAGATGCATGTTTTAGCAACTCCTGTAAGCCAGATGAATAGGCAAACAGACGAGATGCATGTCTCAGCAAACTCTGTAAGTAAGATGTATAGCCAAACATCAGACCAGATGCATGCATCAGCAACTCCTGTAAGCCAGATGTATAGCCAAACATCAGACCAGATGCATGCTTAGCAACTCCTGTAAGCCAGAGGTATAGCCAAACATCAGACTAGATGCATGTCTCAGCAACTCCTGTAAGCAAGATGTATAGCCAAACATTAGACCATACGCATGTCTTAGGAACTTCTGTAAGCCAGATGAATAGGCAAACAGAAAAGATGCATGTCTCAGCAAATTCTGTAAGTTAGATGTATAGCCAAACATTAGACTAGATGCATGTCTCAGCAACTCCTGTAAGCCAGATGTAAAGCAAAACATCAGACTAGATGCATGTCTCAGCAACTCCTGTAAGCCAGATGTATAGCCAAACATCAGACCAGATGCACGTCTCAGCAACTCCTATAAGCCAGATGTATAGCCAAACACCAGACCCGATGCATGCTTAGCAACTCCTTTATGCCAGATGTATAGCCAAACATCAGACTAGATGCATGTCTCAGCAACTCCTGCAAGCCAGATGTATAGCTAAACATCAGACCAGATGCATGTCTCAGCAACTCCTGTAAGCCAGATGCATAGCCAAATATCAGACCAGATGCACGCCTTAGCAACTCCTGTAAGCCAGATGTATACCCCAGATGTGATACACTTTATATCAGGCACATAAGTCAGAGCAGTACATGTGATGCGCTCAGTTTATATTAGGTATATGTCAGGCCATTACATGTGATACACTCAGTTTATATCAGGTACACTAGTCAGGGCAGCACATGTTATGTGTTCAGTTTATGTCAGGTATATAAGTCAGGGGAGTACATGTGATGCACTTAGTTTATATCAGTTTATATCAGGTGCATGTCAGGGGAGTACATGTGATGCACTCAGTTACATACACAAGTCGGGTTGTACATGTTATGCCTTCAGTTTATATCATGTATATATGTCAGGATATTACATGTGATACACTCAGTTTATATCATTTTATATCAGGTACACACAAGTAAGGGCAGTACATGTGATGCACTCAGCTTATATCAGGAATGTAAATCAGGGGAGAACATTGATGCACTCAGTTTATATCAGGCACACAAGTAAGGGCAGTACATGTGATGCATTCAGCTTATATCAGGGATGTAAATCAGGTTAGTACATTGATGCATTCAGTTTATATCAGTTTATATCAGGCACACAAGTCAGGGCAGTACATGTGATGCACTCAGTTTATATCAGGTACATAAGTCAGGGCGGTACATGTGATGTGCTGAGTTTATATCAGGTATAAGTTAGGGCAGTACATGCAATGCACTCAGTTTATATCAAATATATAAGTCAGGGGAGTACAAGTGATGCACTCAGTTTATATCAGGTATATAAGTCAGGGGAGTACAAGTGATGCACTAAGTTCATATAAGGTATACAAGTCAGGGGAGTACATTTGATGCCCTCAGTTTATATCAGCTATATACTGTAAGGCAGGGGAGTACATGTGATGCACTCAGTTTATGTCAGGTATATAAAGCAGGACAGCACATGTTATGTGTTCAGTTTATGTAAGGTATATAAGTCAGGGCATTACATGTGATACACTCAGTTTATATCAGCTACATAAGTCAGGGCAGTACATGTGATGCACTCAGTTTATATCAGGTACATAAGTCAGGGAAGTACATGTGATGCACTCAGTTTATATCAGGTACATAAGTCAGGGAAGTACATGTGATGCACTCAGTTTATATCAGGTACATAAGTCAGGGCAGTACATGAGATGCACTTAGTTTACATCAGGTATATAAGTTAGGGCAGTACATGTGATGCACTCAGTTTATATCAGGTATATAACGCAGGGAGTACATGTGATACACTCAGTTTATATCAGGTATATAAGGCAGGGAGTACATGTGATGCACTCAGTTTATGTCAGGTATACAGGGAGTGCAGAATTATTAGGCAAATTAGTATTTTGACCACATCATCCTCTTTATGCATGTTGTCTTACTCCAAGCTGTATAGGCTCGAAAGCCTACTACCAATTAAGCATATTAGGTGATGTGCATCTCTGTAATGAGAAGGGGTGTGGTCTAATGACATCAACACCCTATATCAGGTGTGCATAATTATTAGGCAACTTCCTTTCCTTTGGCAAAATGGGTCAAAAGAAGGACTTGACAGGCTCAGAAAAGTCAAAAATAGTGAGATATCTTGCAGAGGGATGCAGCACTCTTAAAATTGCAAAGCTTCTGAAGCGTGATCATCGAACAATCAAGCGTTTCATTCAAAATAGTCAACAGGGTCGCAAGAAGCGTGTGGAAAAACCAAGGCGCAAAATAACTGCCCATGAGCTGAGAAAAGTCAAGCGTGCAGCTGCCAAGATGCCACTTGCCACCAGTTTGGCCATATTTCAGAGCTGCAACATCACTGGAGTGCCGAAAAGCACAAGGTGTGCAATACTCAGAGACATGGCCAAGGTAAGAAAGGCTGAAAGACGACCACCACTGAACAAGACACACAAGCTGAAACATCAAGACTGGGCCAAGAAATATCTCAAGACTGATTTTTCTAAGGTTTTATGGACTGATGAAATGAGAGTGAGTCTTGATGGGCCAGATGGATGGGCCCGTGGCTAGATTGGTAAAGGGCAGAAAGCTCCAGTCCGACTCAGACGCCAGCAAGGTGGAGGTGGAGTACTGGAAGAAGTCTGCATCCTTCAAGAAAAACATGATTTTCATGCAGGACAATGCTCCATCACACGCGTCCAAGTACTCCACAGCGTGGCTGGCAAGAAAGGGTATAAAAGAAGAAAATCTAATGACATGGCCTCCTTGTTCACCTGATCTGAACCCCATTGAGAACCTGTGGTCCATCATCAAATGTGAGATTTACAAGGAGGGAAAACAGTACACCTCTCTGAACAGTGTCTGGGAGGCTGTGGTTGCTGCTGCACGCAATGTTGATGGTGAACAGATCAAAACACTGACAGAATCCATGGATGGCAGGCTTTTGAGTGTTCTTGCAAAGAAAGGTGGCTATATTGGTCACTGATTTGTTTTTGTTTTGTTTTTGAATGTCAGAAATGTATATTTGTGAATGTTGAGATGTTATATTGGTTTCACTGGTAAAAATAAATAATTGAAATGGGTATATATTTGTTTTTTGTTAAGTTGCCTAATAATTATGCACAGTAATAGTCACCTGCACACACAGATATCCCCCTAAAATAGCTAAAACTAAAAACAAACTAAAAACTACTTCCAAAAATATTCAGCTTTGATATTAATGAGTTTTTTGGGTTAATTGAGAACATGGTTGTTGTTCAATAATAAAATCAATCCTCAAAAATACAACTTGCCTAATAATTCTGCACTCCCTGTATAAATCAGGGCAGTTCATGTGATGCACTCAGTTTATGTCAGGTATCTAAATCAGGGAAGTACATGTGATGCACTCAGTTTATAACAGGTATATAAGTCAGGGCAGTACATGTGATATACTCAGTTAATATCAGGTACAAACACAATTCAGGGCGGTACATGTGATGCACTCAGTTTATATCAGGTACAAACACAATTCAGGGCAGTACATGTGATGCATTCAGTTTATATCAGGTACAAACACAATTAAGGGCAATACATGTGATGCACTCAGTTTATGTCAGGTATATAAATCAGGGCAGTACATGTGATGCACTCAGTTTATGTCAGGTATATAAGTCAGGGCAGTTCATGTGATGCACTCAGTTTATGTCAGGTATATAAGTCAGGGCAGTACATATGATGCACTCAATTTATAACAGGTATATAAGTCAGGGCAGTACATGTGATAGACTCAGTTAATATCAGGTATATAAGTCAGGGCAGTAAATATAATGCACTCAGTTTATATTAGGTACATAAGTCAGGGCAGTAAATATAATGCACTCAGTTTATATTAGGTACATAAGTCAGAGCAGTACATGTGATTTGCTTAGTTTATTTCAGGTATATAAGTCAGGGCATTACATGTGATGCACTCAGTTTATGTCAGGTATATAAATCAGGGCAGTACATGTGATAGACTCAGTTAATAAAAAAGATATCAATGAGAAGTGCAAAGCTTGCTGAGAATAGAGCTAGTGATCTGTACTATAAATATTACCGTGATTGGGTGTATTGATACAGTTGCTTATTATATTTTGAAACATATACAGTATAATATAAATTGCAATGCTATGACATTTTACTAATTGCCCAAAAAACCTCTCACCTATATGATATTTATTTAATTTTCTGGCAACCTGTAAATGATCACACATAAATTTCTTTCTTAAACTTTCTATAAAAAATATGCACAGAATACACAGTATAATAGTGACCGGTCACTTTCGCTAACAGACACAAACGATTTCAATATTATAAAATACGACATAAAAAACTTTATAAAAAGTCCTATATTGGACCATAAGTGCTCTGCTCACATTGGCTAATTATGTAAGTTCTGTTTCCACCTTTATATGAGATATTCAAAACGTATTCCGTTCACAGCTTGATTAGCTAAGATTGTGCCTTTCAACACTGTTTGCACTTTTTAGCACTGTTTGCACCTTCGTGTTTCTGACTCGTGTTTCTGACTTACGGATTCAAATATGTAAAGTTTCTTATTTTTACACTTCGAATGTCAAATGTCCGATTTTCTGAGTTGTCAGAACTCACACAGCTTCATTAACACAGCTCTGCTGGGAACAAATATGCGGGTTTCAAACTTGCAAAGTAACTTGTTTTACCTTCACACTTTTAAAATCCGACCTTTTAAATACTGCACCTCACACGGCTCCACTGAAGACGTACCTTTCTCCCGGTCTGGATATTACCTTGTTCAAGCCAGACTCCACGACTGCAGTGGGACTTTTGCGTGTCTCTCTGTGTAGGTCCCGGATGTTCTGAGTGTGACGTGTATTGGTCACATGCGGCTTCTCGGCCTATCCGCGTTCCCAGTTATCGGCTGTAACAATAATAATAATGTACAATTTTGAATTCACATAAGCATTTTTGTTTGCTCATTTATAAATATGATTCTTTAAAAAGTGATCTCTAAATTTCTGCTATTTTTTTTATCATGTATGTCACACACTGTTGATTTAGGGGGATGGCAATGTGCAGAAATTTTACCTCCTGTGAGTGTTTCTGTGGGTGTCTGTGTTTATGTCTTTGTGCTTTTGTTGGTGTCTCTATGAGTGTGTATGTATTTATTTTCAGTGGGTCTCTCTGTGAGGGTTTATGTGTCTTTGTGCATTTTCTGTAGATGTCTATCTGAGGGTGTGTATGTATGTGTTTTCTGTGAGTGTGTATGTCTTTTTATGTTTTCTGAGGCTGTCTCTGTGTGTGTTTCCTTGAGTGTATGTGCAAATTTGTGTTTGAGTTTGTGTGTGTCCATTGCTGTTCCTTTTTAGGACATTTTGACCTTACTACTGAGTTCTGTGTTTGTGTGTTACTACCTTCACAACATTTCCAAGTTTGACTACACTTAAGAATAAAGTGCATATTATACATTTTAGTCACTTGGTCACAAATGGCACGTCAATGGGGGGACTGATTATTGGTTAACATGTAACAAATAGCCATCAGCACTGGATATCTTCAAGGTAACTTTTATTGGAACAAACAATCAGCGACGTTTCGAGGTGTTGACCTCTTAATCATGCTAATGATATGGTCATTTTTCAGCATTTAAATACACTGTCAATGGCGCCAAAGTGACCTCACAGGGACCTAAGGCTGCCATCTAGTGGTTACTGACACCTACACCATTAAAAACTGCTTAATACAAAATAACATCATTAAAAACATATGGATAACTTATACTAGGCATGCTTATCATATTGAAAAAATATATTTATATATTTACTTTCATATTCTTTTCTTACTTAAATAGCTAATGTGCAACATAGAAAATTAATAGGCTTACATTGATATTAAGGACACTATTAGGCTGATATTTAATCTGAGTAACGATACAGTATAGGGCTATAGTTACAAAGAGGTTAATGGAAACATGATAGATCGAAATCCCTATTGAGGCCTTTAGGTATTAACGTGTCAAAGTGGTGTATCCACTACATTTCTTGTTGTTTTAAAAAAGTTTCCCTATTCATGCCACTGCGTTGAATATTGATGTGCTCTATAACTTGCCACCTAAGTTGACTAATTGCATGCCCCTTGTCAATGAAGTGCTTTGACAATGGAGCCTCTAGATTTCTCCTTCTAATATTCGATCTATGCTGGCTTAATCTTTCTCTTATTAATTGGGTGGTCTCACCAAGGTAAATTATAGAGCACAGGCATTTAATTAAATAGATGACATAACTGCTGTTACATGTATAATACCCAGGGGCGGACTGAGACCAATCAGGGCCCCCGGGCAAAAGTTTGGCAGGGCCCCCCACCCCCTTTTTGCTCCACCTACCTCTGCCCCTCCTCTACCGTATTGCCCCTCCCACCTCATGTGTCCCTCCCACCCCCTTGCCCCTCCCACCATGTTTTTGATTGCCATATAAAGAAACAATATTTTCTTTAAATATTTTTAATAAGAAGTAAATATTGTAATTTAACAAGTGGTTATGCCAAAAATAAATCCCCATGCCTATATGCACTACAGGATGGAACAGAAAGTAATGAAGAGCAGACAAGGGGGTAAAATCACTTGTTACTGGCAGCTAAAAAGGTAAAATCATTCATTTGTATTCGTATATTTCCTTTCAATAAGAGATACATGATTCTATAAGTAGGCATCTACACTAAATAAAGATAAAACTATCTCCATTTTTACTGAAACCAGGGCAGGTTTAGAGAAATAAATTTTAAAAAGGGAGAGTAAAGGCAAAATTAAACTTTAAAGGAACATGAAACCCAAAAAAAATTATTTCATGATTTAGGTAGAACATACAACTTTAAACAACTCTCCAGTTTACTTCTATTATCAAATTTGCTTAATTCTCTTGGTATCATTTGTTGAAGGAGCAGCAATGCACTACTGGTTTCTAACTTTACACATGGGTGAGCCAATGACAATCGAGGTTTTCTCTGTCACACACGCAGCTCTCTTCCCAGTACTTATATACATATGTATATTATAGAGGTTCCCTCTGTCACACACACAGCCCCCTCCCCAGAGCTTATATACTGATTTATATTATGGAAGTTCCCTTTGTCACACACACAGCCCCCTCCCCAGTACTTATATACAGATATATATATTATAGAGGTTCTCTCTGTCACAAACACAGACCGCTCCCCAGTACTTATATACATATGTATTTAGAGGTTCCATTTGTCACACACACACACATCCCCCTACCCAGTACATATACAGATGTATATTATAGAGTTTCCCTTTGTCACACACACAGCCCCCTCCCCAGTACTTATATACAGATATATATATTATAGAGGTTCCCTCTGTCACAAACACAGACCGCTCCCCAGTACTTATATACATATGTATTTAGAGATTCCATTTGTTACACACACACACACATCCCCCTACCCAGTACATATACAGATGTATATTATAGAGTTTCCCTTTGTCACACACACAGCCCCCTCCCCAGTACTTATATACAGATATATATTATAGAGGTTCCCTCTGTCACAAACACAGACCACTCCCCAGTACTTATATACATATGTATTTAGAGGTTCCATTTGTCACACACACATCCCCCTACCCAGTACATATACAGATGTATATTATAGAGTTTCCCTTTGTCACACACACAGCCCCCTCCCCAGTACTTATATACAGATATATATATTATAGAGGTTCCCTCTGTCACAAACACAGACCGCTCCCCAGTACTTATATACATATGTATTTAGAGGTTCCATTTGTCACACACACACACACACACATCCCCCTACCCAGTACATATACAGATGTATATTATAGAGTTTCCCTTTGTCACACACACAGCCCCCTCCCCAGTACTTATATACAGATATATATTATAGAGGTTCCCTCTGTCACAAACACAGACCACTCCCCAGTACTTATATACATATGTATTTAGAGGTTCCATTTGTCACACACACATCCCCCTACCCAGTACTTATATACAGATATATATTATAGAGGTTCCCTCTGTCACACACACAGCCCCCTCCCCAGTACTTATATACAGATGTATATTATAGAGTTTCCCTTTGTCACACACACAGCCCCCTCCTCAGTACTTATATACATATGTATATAGAGGTTCCATTTGTCACACACACACACCCCTCCTCAGTAAATATACAGATGTGTTGCATAAGTGGTTTAATTTAGAGCTTGAGAAATCCTGGAAGCACCAACCTTTTTACATTATTCAACAACATATCTTATACAAACACACTCCGCTGCCACCTGAAAGCATGGAACTAATACATCAGTATATTTACTGTGTTTTAAATGTGGCATAAATGTGTAACACTCTGGTTTAATCTGCAACCCATTCATTTCCCCAGTACCCTATTTAATGCCCCTGTGCCCCAGCATCCCCTGTCACTCCTAGCAGACAGTTTTAGCCCCTGTGCTCAGGCAGTATTCCTCTGTTTTTAACCCTTCACTACATGTATCCTGTCAAACCAGTATCCCAATTCAAAGTTTCTTTTTTATCACAATCAGCATGAGACCTATCCCAGTAGCGCAAGATGTCACTGCCACCATATCCCAGCATGAACTGTCTGCTCAACAGTCACACAGCTGCTTTACTCCATTCACTATGCCCTCTATTGTAGCACGGTCATCTTACTAAACAACAGAACCTCTCTCTGCAATCGTGCCAAGCCCAATAACACCACCTGTCGCCAGGCTCCTCCATGACACACACTGCACTGACCACCCGTCTCAGTCTATCCCCCATGGTGACCTGGTCCTGCGCTAAGTGGCCTAAGCCTCCCTGAGCTGAGTACCTGTCCAGCTACGAGTCCTGGCTCCTGCGGCCTGCCATTAATAGTGTATATAATATTATACTGCAGTGTTTGTGTAGGTACAGCCCCGGCCTGGCCCCTCTCCGGCAGTAGCCAGCTCTTCACTTACTTGCCTTAGTCGAAGACTGGTCGTCCCTTCATTGCTCTTGCTGCTGCCCTGCCTGTCTACAAGTTGTTGACTTCAACTTGTCACCACCCGCCTCAGTGTTGTTGTGTCCTGTCCCCTTGGCAACTGAGTCCTGCTTGAACATGGCCACACACTGTCTGCTGCAGCTCCTGCCGCCTGAGCTGCTTGCGCAGTTAAAATTCTGTCACTGTGCGCACGGCGTGTGGAGGCGGAGCTGAGCAGCCGCCAGACAGAGCCAGGGCAGGTGGTGGGAGAGTGTGTTCCTAATATGTGGACTGGATTCTTTCAGGATTTACCGGCGACCGGTCCACATATTGCAGCCAGGTAGGCTGCCGCAGTCTCCTCCACAGACTCCAGTCCACTGTATCTTTTTTTTTCATTCACAGACAGTGCAGAGAGCGCAGTGTGCACTGCAGACATAGAGTGAGACACACACAGCAGGACTTGTAATGTCATCATCATGATCACGGAGAACAAGTCAATCACGCTGCCAAGAACCCCCCCCCCGCAATTTTTTTTTTTTAATAAAGGCAAAAAAATAAAAAATATTTAAATAGAAAAAAAAAAAAAATGCAGCTCGAGTATGCATAGGTTGGGGCCCCTTTAAGAAGCTTGTCAGTCCGCCCCTGATAATACCCCTCAATATTGTATTTTTTCCCACTATGTGGATGAAAAAAATTCTTACCTCTTCTAATGGAGTTACAGCTGGCACAATTTAAACAAGGGTAACAATCTTTATTCATGCCCCCAATGTATGTTTGTTTGACCTCTTTATCTGGACCTATATCAGATCTAACAAGCTGATCCCTGATATTACTCACTCTTCTGAAGGCCATTAAAGGAGGTTCCTTAAACTCTTCTATAGTGGGATTACAATCCCTTAGAACGTGCCAGTTTTTTTAATTGCCTTGCTGATAACATCACTGTAAGAATTGTACTGTGACACGAAAACTAATTTATTAGTTCCCTTGACTCCTTGTTTCTGTGGTCTTATACCTCGGTATTGTACTTCTTGGACCATATTCCCTACTAACTCACGTGGGTAGCCTCTTGTTATAAATTTATTAGCCATTTCAGATAATCTTTTATTGCAAAGAGACTCATTATTGACAATTATTTTAACCCTTGTAAGTTGGCTTTTGGGTAATGACTCTATGAGTCTCCTTGGATGAAAACTCCTATAGTGCAACAATGTGTTCTTGTCTGTTTCCTTAGTATACAAATCAATATTGAGGACATTAGTTCCTTTGGAGACACATGTATCTAAAAAAGTGACAGACTCTTCACTATAATTGACGTGAACTGTAACCCTCTCACCATAGAGTTAAGTTCATTCACAAACTCTAATAGGCTCTCAACGTTGCCCCACACACGCCAAAAACATCATCTATATAGCGCCACCAGACCAGATAACGCCATATCTATTAAAGAGTTCACTCTCGTATACAAACCGTTCTTCAAATTCGTTCATGCATAAATTGGTGTATGATGGGGCAACGTTGGAGCCCGTAGCTGTACATCTTTTTTGTAGAAACCACTGATCTTGAAATAAGAAAAAATTCCAAAACAGAACCAATCTAAGTAGCATACCCCCCAACTGTCCCGATTTTCGCGGGACAGTCCCGATTTTTGGGGTCTGTCCCGCTGTCCCGGAAAGATTGACCTCTGTCCCGCATTTGCTAATCCCCCCGGGCTGCTTTAAATATTTTTTTTTTTTTCAAATTTATTTATTTTTGTTCTTGACTCCTATTGGTCCCTGGGCAATCTCACGTGACTCATCATAGGTGGCCAGTCACAGCTGTAAACTGCACCATTACGTGTAGTCACTTTCGTGTCTGTGAAGCTCAGGGGGTAAGATACAGTTACGTCTTATGGACCCACCGTGCCCTGCGTTGTAGGATGTGGAGGAGACAGCTGCACACACACTAGTGATGCGCGTGGTAGTACCTCTGTGTCAGTGGCGAGTCACAAGTCAGTGAGTCCCAGAGAGAGAGTGCCCAGCTGCATTTGTCAGACAGTAAGTAGAGTAGTTACATACCATATATAATGTCTGACATAAAGGATTATTTGTTTGTTCACATTTCCTCAGATCTAAAGCAGCCAAAACCAAAAGGTTGTTCTTTGCTCCCAATGAAGCAAGTTCAGTTGGCGCCATAAAATATTAGAGAGATTGACATTGAATAGATAAATAGCATTTAAAAGACTGGCAAATCATTATACCTTATTGCTAGCATTATTTTAATGATTAGTTAACTTTGTGTAAGCCCCAAATTGCCTTTACTTCACTGTGCAGTGGCTGTAGAGGTTCAGACTGGTGGCCAATCTCATTTGCTGTAATATACTGTTTGCCCCATATGCAGAAGAATCCCACTGCTTCCCATTAGAGGCTGAGACCCATTCCACAAAAGTAAATATTCACTTTTTAACCACCCTACCAAGAGTTAAGGTCAATTTCTTATTCTTGAATCTGTGTTTTATATATTGTTTTTCTGTTTCATTGAATGTCAGGACCACACTAACAATGGCTGGTACAGTAGGTATGACTTTATTATTAATGAGGAAAGCAGAGAGCAGTTTTAAAGAATCTATTAAATGTCCAATTAAGGTAAAAAATATTTAGCACTGTCTCTGCGAAGGCTTATTAAATACAGAGCTCACATAGCTATACCAGTGGTTTGAGCATTTGTTTGATTTGCTGCGAGTATTAAAAGATATGACTTTATTTAGAAATTTATATTACTTTGGTCTTATGATTTTTTAAAGCCCCGCCCCTGCTGCCCACCACATTTCAAATTTTTGCCGGGGGGGGGGGGGGGGTGTCCCTCTTTTGAATTTTGAAATGTTGGGAGGTATGAAGTAGGTTCTCCAAAAATTGTCATTGAGATATAGAATACCTGCCGCTCACTATATACCCAGCTGTGCTGCTATCCCAACCTTGGACTATTGTGATTATTGGTTAAGTAAGGGGCCCCAAAATTTCTAGTGGCGGCCCTGGTCAGGGCAGTACATGTGATGCACTCAGTTTATATCAGGTATATAAGCCAGGGAGTACATGTGATGCACTCAGTTTATGCCATGTATAAAAGTCAGGGTAGTACATGTAATGCACTCAGTTTATGTCAGGGCAGTACATGTGATGCACTCAGTTTTTAACAGGTGTATATAAGTCAGGGCAGTACATGTGATGCACTCAGTTTATGCCATGTATAAAAGTCAGGGTAGTACATGTAATGCACTCAGTTTATGTCAGGTATATGTCAGGGCAGTACATGTGATGCACTCAGTTTTTAACAGGTGTATATAAGTCAGGGCAGTACATGTGATGCACTCAGTTTATGTCAGGTATATGTCAGGGCAGTACATGTGATGCACTCAGTTTTTAACAGGTGTATATAAGTCAGGGCAGTACATGTGATGCACTCAGTTTATGTCAGGGCAGTACATGTGATGCATTCTGTTTATGTCAGGTATATATCAGCATAGTTGCCAACATTTCAAAAAAAATTCCAGGGACACTTTGCAGCAGAGCAAGCATGCAGGTTACTGGAGTATTGACTACCTACTGTTCAACTGCTCCATCCACTCAGTTCTGCAATCAAAACACCCAGTAATAGTATAATTTAGACTTATCCATAGTTTATTATACAGATTACAACACCAAGCTCTTACACCTACCCAGTCTCTGGAACACATTCTGGGCATATGGTTATTTTTATAACACAGCATTAAAATTAGGCAGACAAATAATATGTGAACCCTTTCAATAATAACACTATTTCATTAGGAATTAATTATATTTAAATAATAAACTAGATCTATCTATCTATCTATCTATCTATCTATCTATCTATCTATATATGTATATGTGTGTGTATATATATATATACATACCAAATGTTGGGCAAAAGAGGTAGCATTCCCAGGGACATTTCCAGGGACAAAAAAAAAATCCAGGGACATACAGCAAAATCCAGGGACTGTCCCTGGAAATCAGGGACTGTTGGCAACTATGTATCAGGGCAGTACATGTGATGCATTCTGTTTATGTCAGGTATATGTCAGGGCAGTACATGTGATAGACTCAGTTAATTATAATATCAGGTACAAACACAATTCAGGGCACTACATGTGATGCACTGTTTATATGAGGTATATAAGTCAGGGCAGTACATGTGATACACAGTTTATATCAGGTACAAACACAATTCAGGGCACTACATGTGATGCACTGTTTATATGAGGTATATAAGTCAGGGCAGTACATGTGATACACAGTTTATATCAGGTACAAACACAATTCAGGGCACTACATGTGATGCACTGTTTATATGAGGTATATAAGTCAGGGCAGTACATGTGATACACAGTTTATATCAGGTACAACACACAATTCAGGGTAGTACATGTAATGCTCTCAGTTTGTATGAGGTACATAAGTCAGAGAACTACATGTGATGTACATAAACACATTGGGCACAACATATGTTGCCCCCATTCAGAAAGGTTTCATGATGTACTTTTCTTTGTTGCTATAGTTACAAGACTCTCATCAAGTTGCCAGGCGATCCCCTCCTTTCCTTGACCTACCGGTTGACTCCACCCACCACCCAACATAGCCACGCCCGCATGCACTCTGATTGGTCTACTCCCCTGGTGTCACATGAGTACTCTGGCAAGATGGCCGCCCGGTTGTTTTGATGAATAATCCTGAGTGAGGCTACGGGGATTCGGCCGGGGATCGCACTTCTCGGTATTCGGTGTTGTTAACCGAGAGTTTTGTGTGATTTGTCCGCTTCCTGCGGGTGAGGCGGTGCGGGTCGTGTTGCCGGGAGCCTCTCGCCGTGTTTGTTGCTGGGTTTTTACCTCAGACGATGCAGGTTTGATCCGAGAGGGCCCTGTGTTCTGCTCGCCTTTCCCCGTCCCTGACTCGGTCCCCACGCCTCAGTCACCATTAAAAGGAAAACTATGGAGGAGCTGAGCGCTGACGAGGTGAGTGTGTCACAGTTTGTGCGTGGAGTTATGGGTGCTGGGCCGCAGAGCTTGCAATCTGATGAGGTCAGAAGGTCATAAGCAGGTGATTCTAGCCCTGCACCCCGCTCTTACTGAGGGAATCCTCCTACACTGCTTCCTGATACAGAAAACAGTAGTGTTAATAAGCTGTAGTTTAGGGCAATTGTCGCACTGCTCTAAATTAGCCTATGTAGACATAGAGGTAAGTAAAAACAACTTTTAAGTATTCAGTCTTTAACCAATTAGGCTTCATAGCCTTCTCTGGCATACATTGGGTTAAAGGAACATGGAAGGCACAAGCTAAAATACCCATTAAATACTAGTTATGTTAAAAAAAACAACACCCCCCCCTATGAGATACTGAAAATGGGAGAATATTCAATCTAATCTAACATGTTAAAGGGACATTTCAGCTAAAATTGGATTCTACATTGATGCATTTCAGTTTTGAATAAAAGAGTTTGTGCAAAATACATTTATTGGCAAAAAATGCCCCTCATAAAAGCTATAAGCTGTTTAAATAGTGTATTTAAGTATGCACTGTGCACTAGCATTTTAAGCAGTTGGTCGCTGCTGGCGGAATTCAACATTGCACAAGAACGCTATTTTGCAACCCCGCCCGTGCACAGTCAATCTCGCGCGGGAAGGAGCTGTCAGTCTCCCCGGTCGGACAAGACCGAGGAGATTGAAATACTCCACCTAAGAGGTGGAGAAGAGGTTAGGGAAGCAGCGGTCTGATGATCGCTGCTTGATGAATACGGACTGCAGGTTCTCTTGTGAGAACTTGCAGTTGTAGGGGGGCGAAGGCAGACAAAGCCTTTGATAAATCGACCCCTAAGAATTTCTTGCTACAGAAAAATGTTAACACTAAAACAGTGATAACTTTTACTAGAAGGGTTTTTGTCATTACATTTATATTGCAAATATGTTTCCATTCAAAGATGTAATTCAACTATGTGCATATACATTTTGACCATAATGTCCCTTTAACCTTAGTCATACTAACCCTAAGCAAAAGTGCTACTGTCATTCTGTGTCCCCTGATTGACTGTCGCTTTACTTCATGATCATATTGGATCCAGGATGGTTTTAGAAGTAGCAAACCCCAAACTGATACTTGAGTACTGTAAGGGTGTGCACATTGGCAGGACAGTGACAAACGCTGGAGGTAGTTGTCTTCAGATTTTTCCAGAGGACGAATTAGTGACTTGTGTCTATAGTTAGAAGTGTACTTTATTTCTTTCTTTCATATACAGTGGATATAAAAAGTCTACACACCCCTGTTAAAATGTCAGGTTTCTGTGATATAAAAATATGAGACAAAGATAAATAATTTCAGAACTTTTTCCACCTTTAATGTGACCTATAAACTGTACAACGCAATTGGAAAAACAAACTGAAATCTTTTAGGTAAAGGAAAATAAAAAAACTAAAATAATATGGTTGCATAAGTGTAAACACCCTTTAACTAATACTTTATTGAAGCACCTTTTGATTTTATTACAGCACTCAGTCTTTTTGGGTATGATTTTTTCAGCATGGCACATCTTGACTTGGCAAGATTTGCCCACTCTTCTTTGCAAAAACACTCTAAATCTGTCAGAATGCGAGGGCATCTCCTGTGCACAGCCCTCTTCAGATCATCCCACAGATTTTGAATTGGATTCAGGTCTGGGCTCTGGCTGGGTCATCCCAAAACTTTAATCTTCTTTTGTTGATTTGGATGTATGCTTTGGGTCGTTGTGATGCTGAAAGATGAAGTTCCTCTTCATGTTCAGCTTTCTAGCAGAAGCCTGAAGGTTTTTGTGCCAATATTGTCTGGTTTTGGAACTGTTCATTATTCCTTCTAGCTTAACTAAGGCCCCAGTTCCAGCTGAGGAAAAACAGCCCCAAAGCATGATGCTGACACCACCATGCTTCACTGTGGGTATGGTGTTCTTTTGGTGTTATGCAGTGTTCAGGTATGCGCAATTCCTATCGCCCGACGCCCGGGACATGTAGTTTTGTGCGCCGGGCATGTGTTTTTATTTTACATTTAGCCCTGCTGCGGGCAAGCAGACCGCAGCAGGTAAAAGTTTTGTTTTGTATTTTTTTCATTGGTTCAGCAGGAGGTAATGCTCTCTTATACATTGTAAAACGGCCATACGCCTTATAAAAGTACAGTGCGGCCGTGAGTGAGCAGGGGACATACTTGTCTAATCTGTAGCAGCTCCCTGTGCGCATCCAGTTCTCCTTGTCAGTGAGGTGTACTCTCGCAAGATCCCGGCGGCCGTGTTTGTGTGTACCGGGTCCGCCCCCTCCCTAGCCTCCAGAGCTTTGCTTGTTA
Organism: Bombina bombina; assembly: GCF_027579735.1. Lineage (NCBI taxonomy): Eukaryota > Metazoa > Chordata > Amphibia > Anura > Bombinatoridae > Bombina > Bombina bombina. The sequence goes on along the minus strand of NC_069506.1, from coordinate 297,957,578 downwards.
GTGGGAGCCTGCTGATTTCAGGCCGGGCAGCACCCCCGGGAGCAGCGTTCTGTGATACTTCCTCCAAGCCTGACCGATGGCGTCTGACAGTGACAGAGGAGGAGTTCTTCGATGCGACTGAGGATGCCAACCTGTCCTGAATTCCTATCTTTTATAGCGTTTTTTCTAACTGACGCTGCCAGGCAGCCAGAAAGTGACGAAGACATGGCCCTTTGTGGCATGCTTTAATATAGCACTTGACACTTTTTTGTCTGCCTGGTAGCGTTGCAGTTAGAAAAACCGCTTTAAAAGATAGGAATTCAGGACAGGTTGACATCCTGGGGCGAATTGAAGAACTCCTCCTCTGTCAGACACCGTCGGGCTGGGAGGAAGTCTCACAGGGCGCTGCTCCCCGGGGGCGCTGATACACACTTAGTATAAATCGTATTTGACCCTTTATGGGTAGTGAGGATGGT